>NW_018165112.1:1100-44888 GCF_001263595.1 Phalaenopsis equestris | reverse complement strand
TCCTGGGCTTTTTCTCTCGTTTTATCCACGAGAAGAATATCATCAGCAAAAAGCATACACCAAGGTACATCCTCCTGTAAATGTCTAGTAAGATCATCCATAACTAATGAAAAAAGATATGGGCTTAAAGCCGATCTCTGATGTAATCCAACAGAAATAAGAAAATATTTGGTCAATCCTCTTTCTGTCAAACACAAGTAAGAGCTCTAGTATACATATCTTTAATGACTTGAATATAAGTCATATCAACACCTTTCTTCTTAAGAACTCTCCAAAGGATATCTCATGGAACCTTATCGTAAGCTTTTTCTAAATCAATAAAAATCAAATGTAGATTCCCCTTATTATATCTGAACTTTTCCATCAAACTTCTCAATAAATGTATAGCTTACATCGTAGATCTGCCCGACATAAATTTAAATTGATTATGAGAAATCTTTGTAATGCGTCTTAACCTATGTTCAATTACCCTCTCCCATAATTTTAAAGTATGACACATCAACTTAATTTCTCTATAATTTGCACACTCTTGTGCATCCCCTTTATTCTTAAAAATAGGGACCAAAATACTCTTCCTTCACATCTCAGACATCTTTTTAGTTTTTAAAATAATATTAAAGAGTTTAGTAAGCCAAGAAACTCTCAAATCTTCTAAACATTTTCATATTTCAATTGGGATATCATCAGGTCCTACAGACTTTCCACCACTGGTTTAATAACCTCAAATAAAGATATCATAATTATAAATTGAATAAACAAAAATACATGAAATAATCTAACGTCTACAATAAGATCTACATGCTATTACATTACTCTCAGGAGCATAAAGATTAGGAACATATAATGGGCCATCATTTATATGATTCTGCTCGTGAACATGTCAGCGTGCTACTTTTGACTTGTTTACTGCATATGGCCCTCTGACACATTCTAAGATGGAATAGGTGTTGATCCCCAAATTTAGCATATATCAAATGATTTCATTTCAGTAATCATATAAAATGATATCTAAAACAGTACAACAACAACAACAAAGCCTTAATCCCACTACGTGTGGTCGCCTACATGAATCCTTTTTCTCCATTCCATCCTATTTAGTGTCATATTTTCATTTAGTTCTAATAAAATAAGAACATTTATACAACAAGCCCAAGTCTTCCTAGGTCTACCTCTACCTTTCTTAACATAAGTCGAATCTAAAACATCTACTCTCCTAATTGGACCATCAAATGGTCGACGATAAATGCGACCACCATCTAAGACGATTTTCACTAATTTTGTTCGTCACAGAGGATACACCAATCCTATCACGAATATAATCATTTCACATTTTGTCTCTAAGTGTAAAGCCACTCGTCCACCACCTAATCATTCTCATCTCGAGCAACACTTAACTTATTATTATGCTTCTCTTTTAAAGGCCAACATTCAACGCCATAGAGCATTGTAGGTCTCACCATCGTCTTATAAAAAATTACTTTCAGTCTAAGAGGTACATTTCTATCACACAAAAGGCTTGAAGCATTACTCCACTTCAACCAACCAACTTGAATTCTACTATTAACATCCCCATCTATATCACCATCGCTTTGAACAACAAACCCGAGATATCTAATTCGTTCACACCTTATAATAATTTGATAGCCCAAAGTTACACTTCTGTCACTAGAGCTGCTACTACTAAAATTACATTCCATGTATTTAGTTTTAGTTCTACTCAAATGAAAACCTTCAGACTCCAATGTAGACCTCCATAATTCAAGTTTTTCCTGAGCTTTTTCTCGGTCTTATCCACGAGAAGGATATCATCAGCAAAAAACATACACCAAGGCACATCCTCATGTAAATGTCCACTAAGACCATCCATAACTAAAGCAAAAACATATGAGCTTAAAGTTGATCCTTGATGTAATCCAACAGAAATAGGAAAATATTTGGTCAATCCTCCTCAGTTCGAACACAAGTAGCAGCTCTAGTATACATATCTTTAATGACTTGAATATAAGTCATATCAACACCTTTCTTCTTAAGAACTCTCCAAAGGATATCTCATGGAACCTTATCGTAAGCTTTTTCTAAATCAATAAAAATCAAATGTAGATTCCCCTTATTATATCTGAACTTTTCCATCAAACTTCTCAATAAATGTATAGCTTACATCGTAGATCTGCCCGACATAAATTTAAATTGATTATGAGAAATCTTTGTAATGCGTCTTAACCTATGTTCAATTACCCTCTCCCATAATTTTAAAGTATGACACATCAACTTAATTTCTCTATAATTTGCACACTCTTGTGCATCCCCTTTATTCTTAAAAATAGGGACCAAAATACTCTTCCTTCACATCTCAGACATCTTTTTAGTTTTTAAAATAATATTAAAGAGTTTAGTAAGCCAAGAAACTCTCAAATCTTCTAAACATTTTCATATTTCAATTGGGATATCATCAGGTCCTACAGACTTTCCACCACTGGTTTTCTTTTTTACTAATGTGATGGTAAAAATGAAACGTTTTATTATTATTAACGATATTAAGATCACTAAGGTCGATTGTATTTTCAGAAACTTCATTAAAAAATTTATGAAAATAACTCACCCACCTATGTTGAATATCTTGTTCTAAGAAAATCATTTTTTGATTTTTATTTTTAATACACTTTACTTGAGTTAAATCTTTACTTTTCTTTTCTCTCTATTTGGCTAGTTTATAATTATATTTTTCACCTTCTTTAGTATCTAATCTATTATAAATATCATTAAAAACAGAATTTTTAGCGTCACATATTGTTCTTTTTAATTCCCGGCAGGCTACTTTATATTTTTCCCAGTTCTCTAAGCTTTTATATTTAAACTACTTTTTATAACATAAATTCTTATATTTTATCTCTCCTTGCACATTATTATTCCACCACCAACTATTTTTAAATAAACTTTTCTTTTGATTCTCCAAGTACATCTTTTGTTACTTGTTTAATAGCGTTCGTTACTTTATCCCACATAACATTTGCTTCATCATGAACAACCCAAATTTTAAAATCTTGAATTTTATTCATAAAAATAATTTTATTTATCTTTTAGGTTCCCCATCTAAATTTACGATAATGAGTTCTAGTATTCTTTATTTTACAACTCTTCATTTTAAAATCTAGAACTAATAAATGATGTCGAGTACTTAAATCCTTACTTGGAATGACCTTACAATCTTTATAATCTCGACGATCTCTTCTTCTCATAAGAAAATAATCAATTTATTTTTTAATACATCCATTCTTATAAGTAATAAGATGTTCGTCTCTTTTCTTGAATAAAGTGTTAGTAATAATAAAATCATATGCTAAAGCAAACTCTAAAATAGCTATACCTTCTTCATTAGTCACTCCAAAATTGTAGCCACCATGAATATTTATAAAATCTTCTATCACTCTACCAACATGTCCATTTAAATCTTCTTCAAAAAAAATATTTCTTCAAGAGGTATCATTTGTATTAAGTCTTCTAAGTCAATACAGAATTTATTTTTTAGACCCTATATCTAAACCTACTTGAGGAGCATAAACACTAATAATATTAAAAATCTTAGTATCAATGATAATCTTAAGAACTATAATTCCATCTCTAAATTTATTAATTTTTACAACATTATCTTTCAAACTCTTATCTATAATTGCACCTACACCATTTCTAGTGCGACTCTTATCAGAGTACCAAAGTTTAAAACCTATCAATCTTCTTAACATATAAGATATTAATCTTTCTATGAATCATAATATCAACTAATTTCATTAATTTACCATTGAGAGTACATATATTCCAATATTTTATCCTAATATTAATTTCAATAGTTTTATACTTTTTTGTCTGCATCCGTCCGTAATGTGGGAACCATTGCTTATTTGACACTACACCCGAGCGCCAGTGTAGAGACCTTGCACATTTTTCATTGTATTCAAGCTATACAACGTGTCACTTCCATGGAACATCACTTTCAGAGGACGCCCTAACACTTACACAAAGATCAAAATGATTCATGTCATGTTTTTTTTCGACAAGTTTTACGCTGGCTGTTGACTAACTAACACAACTCTCCATTTTTCACATCCGGGCTTGAGACCCACAATGACAGTGTTAAAATGATATCTAAAACAGTATAGAAATAAAATAGAGCGTCAGAGTCAATGGATATAGAACTGCTAATAATAGGTGATGTAGGTGTGTCCCCCGCATGGGACACGGGATGTTGCAGCCTAAAGCTATCGAACCGACTCAACTTTGCGTGAACTGATTCATCCTGAGGGATAAGGAGACCGCGCGATCCTTACTTGATTGAGAATCGCCTCTTGATTGAGAGCGCCCCACCCTTAGCTACCCTAGTAGTATTTATACATTGTTTTCTAAGTCTTAGATAAGTTTTTTATTCATTTTTATGTCAGAATAAATGTCGGCATCAAAGTTCCCCTTTTAGGGTTGTATCTGATGACAAAAAATGTGCTCTGTTTGTAACCCGTCCTGAGGTGATAATTATTTATCCTCCCCTGCTTCCCCCGCCTTCCTCTAATCCGTCGATCCCCCCCTTGCAGTTGCCCCTTCCCAGCCACATTCCTTGCACTACCACTCTTCCACCACCTTGCCACAACCATCCTACCTCCTGTTGTCGCTCCCCACACAACAACTTTTGCTGTCATCCACTTTCCAGCCCTTCCTAACAGCAACCATCGCCTTCCCTGCTGTTGCCAGCCTCGCCCTTGTTGCACCTTGACCACCCAGCCATCCCTACCCACTAATCCCCCTCAAATCGCAGCATCACCCCCTTCGATCAAGGCCCTAGTTTGCTGTTTGTGTTGCTTGACTTTGTAATTTTCTATTTTGGCGTGCGTTTTTTGTAACTTATATTTTCTTTCCGTAATAAAACTTGCATTTTTTTTCGTTTTTGTATAGTTAACTTTAGTATCATTTGACATCAGAGATAGTTTAACCTTAGTCATATCCTATGTTTTCTAGCATCCATCCATACCAACCCTAGCTCCACCCAAATTTTTTTATTTCCCACCCTACATCACCCCATACACTCTCTTCCACACACAAAACGTAATCATGTCGCCGAGGAGACAATTTTCAAAAACTGATCAAGGGTTTAGCATGGAAGAGTTGTAGCACAGCTCTGTTAAGTGCTACAATGGCTCGATGACATTGAGGAAAGGACCTATGGAGAGGCTGCCGACGAGAGTGGAATCGAAATCCGAAGTGAAGAGGGAGGAAAACCAGAATCCCTTCCATACGAATGATTGTAGTGAAGAAGACATGCCACGACGCTTTGAGATACAACATTAGAGGAGGCCAAGAGATTAAGTATCTATTAGAGGATACATAGATTAAGTGTCGGCTAGAGAATATAGAGACGAAGTGCCTGTTGAAAGATACAGAGATTCAAGAGTGAAAGTGAGCATAGCAAATTTCTAGGAGAGAATGAATCCAAATGATTTCATAGAATGACTGCAGACAGTTAAGAAGGTATTTGAATACAAGGAGATGTCAGATGATCGAAAAGTAAAACTAGCTACTATTAAGCTGAAGAAGTGCGTCTTGTTGTGGTGCGAGAACCTGAAGAGAGAGACTCCTATTAAGCGGAAGAGGAGCGTCTTGTTGTGGTGTGAGAACCTGAAGAGAGAGGGAAATAGAGAAGAATGAAACAAAATTACTACCTGGGAGAAGATGAAGAGAGAGTTGCAGAGACAATATCTAAACCCACACTACTGTCATGATCTTTTCTTGAGACTCAATTACCTACAACAGATAGACCTATTAGTGGAGATAAACAACAAAGTTGAAATGTGATCTGATAGAGCCAGCGGAGCACACAATAGCTAAGTAATTAGGAGGATTGAAGCCCGCCATCGATAATGCGGTTTAGCTACAACTTTACTGGTTTTTAGGTGACGTATAGACCTAGGCACAGAAGCTGGAGAGACAACAAAAGCAAAGAAAATACCCATCGCCCATTAGACAACCAATTTAGTTATATACATCAGGAGTACATAATAGAGAGTTAAGAAAACTAGTTAGGAGAAGGACAACGCCACTCAAAGTAAAAATAAGCTCGAGAGGAATAGCACACCTGCTACAGTTCTAGCTAGGAAATGCTTCAGATGTTTTGGATTTGGGTACATCACCTCCAGTTGCCCGATGAGCCGAGTTGTGTCCTTCACCGAACAGGGTGTCATGGAAGACGTGAGCAACAAAGAGGCAGCGGAAGAACACGGTGAGGAGTACCATATTCCACCAGATGAGGGTGAGATGCTGGTGGCTCAATAGGTTCTTCAAACTAAGGCTATAAAGGAGCAGCAGTTGCTATGCCACAAAATAGTCTACACCTGTTGCACTGTGAAAAGAAAGATATGCAGTCTAATCATCGACGGAGGAAAAAAACAAGAATGTAGTGTATACACATATGAGAGATAAGTTGAGCCTCACAACTCAGATACATTCCCAACTGTACTCCCTAATATGATTGAGGAAGAAGAACAAAGTCAGCATTGACAAGAAGCGTTGTGTGAAGTTTTCAATTGGGAGTCAGTTGCAGAATCAAATTTGGTGCAGCGTGGTGCCCATGGATGCCTACCACTTATTGTTGGGGAGACCGTGGCAATTTGATTGCCAGACTAAACATGACAGATTCAATAACACCTACTCCATCACCAAAGATGGTAAGCTCATAACCCTACCTTCTGTAGGGTTTGAGAGTACATGTATCTTTAACAAGAGTGAAACGACAGTCAGATCAGTTTTAGTGATGACATAAATCAATGAGATAGAAAAGTGGGTTTCAGACATAGAGCGGTCAGTACAGAGGGTGTTTCAGGACATCCTGTTCGATAGCTTATTGCCATGGTTGCCATTTGAGGAGATTCGAGCTGCCCTCTCTTCAGATAGGGTTGAACCAACCTTGGGTTAATTTTGAAGGAATCCAAAGAATACACTTGGCACGAAATCCGAGTTTAGCTCAACAGTGTAACTCCAAATGGTTAGACTGAAATAGGTGTTTGCTCGCAAGTGGGGAAAACTCCTTTGATGTTTTGAGAGACAGTGTAACTAGAAATGGGATCCAGATGCTCATATCGATGTAGTTGAAGACTCTTCAGCCCTGGGACAACAACTCCTCTACCTTCAACATGCTTGATATGATTCTATACTATGAAAAGACAGAAGCTTCAACTAATGGGGTCGAAGCTCCCCAACCTAGAGAGACTGTTGAGGGTGCGTCTCCCACATGGAATGCAGAATGTGGTACCACAAGCTATCGAACTGGCTCAGCTTTGCGTGAACTGGTCCTTCCTAAGTGAGGAGGGGGCGCACGACCTTCCTTGATTGGGAATTGCCACTTAATTGAGGTTGCCCACCCTTCACTACCCTAGTAGTAATTATATGTTCTATGCAAGTTTTTTTATTTAGTTTTCAGTTAGGGCAGCTGTCAGTGTCCAAGTTTCCTCTTCCAGGATTGTATCTAAATGCGAGAAGGTGTTTCGGTTGTAACTCGTCCTGAGGTGGTGTGTTTCTATCCTTACGTGCTTCTCTCGCCTTACTCCCAGCAGCCTGATTTGTTGTCGCCCTTGTCAGAAGTTTTCTACCGCCATTCCTACTGATGTCCAACCGTTGGCCCCCTCTCGTTTGTTGTCTTCTTTCTGCCGCCCCTTCTCAGTCACGTTCCTTGCATTACAACCCTACCGCAACCCTCCTATTGCCACCCCCACACACTGCAGTCTTTGTTGCCATCCACTTTTCAGACCCCTTAACAAACACCATCATCTTCCCTATTGCTGCCACTCTTCTCCTTCTTGCCCCTCGACAACCATATCCCCCTCAAGTCGCAGCACCATCCCCTTCGATGCATACCCTAGTTTGGTGCTTGTCATACACTTGTTTGGTGTTTGTGTTGCATGTCATTGTGATTTCTTATTTCGGTGTGTGTTTGTTGTAGTTCGTATTTGCTTTCTGAATAAAAATTGTATTTCCCGTTGTTGTTTGGTTAACTCCGGGATCAGTAGGTTCTCTCAAATCTTTAATAGAACAAGTTAAATGTAGGATGCTATTGAAATGACTCATGTCATCATATCCATATGACTCATGAATTAGATATATATACTGGTATGTGGAAGATCCTTAACTAGCATATATATAGATGAGTCAACACCCATCATTCAGTTAATAAAATCAAAAGTTATATCATCATCTAGCATATCTCGGTTCCGTGCATCACTAACAGGCATACGTTATTTTAAATCAATTGTCAGCTTTTCAAATCTATTTATTACCAACTGTATGTTAAGTTGTTCTCACACTCAAAGAATCAATAAAAATTCTTGGAATTCAAGAAATAGTGCTGCATAAACGTGAGTACTTTTTTATATCAACTAGATCAATTTAGATATAGTCAACAAAAGTCAATTCATTCAACTGAGTAATAAAAAATACTCAAAATTATGTCATTTTCATGTCAAAATTGTTGTGAAGAAAAGATCATTTGACACCATTTAGAGTTTGTTTTATCTAAAAAATAAATTTTTAAAGCTATAACTTATAATCGATTAAACTTCTTAGAGTTATTTTGAGATTTATATTTTGCATTGAATTTAGAACACAATGATATAGAAAAAATTGATGGGACGACAATATTCCTAACTGAAATTTGTGTTGAGAGGATTAGTTTAATCTTATTTAATTTATTTAAGATAATTGAAATCGTGCATTTGGAACACAATCAAAATGACAATAATAAAAAAAATACTAATGTCAGTTTGAGAAAAAAAAATTACAGATTGAATCTTCGTTTATACAAGTTCCTTGTTTCTTATATAAAACTATCACATATGAAAAATTTACATACATACAAATCAACAAATAAATATAGCACGACTCAGGACACTTTTAAGTTATAGTATTGATCCAAGCAACAAAAAGATCTTGTTAGATATAGCTCATATACTAGATAAAGGACAGATGTTGGATCGGAACAGAGCGAGCCAGCGCAACGAGCGGAGCGGAGCACGCAAGCGAATATATATATATATGATATGTAACTCTATGGGTATGTACTAAACTTTTCTGGAATAGTGAAATCGTCGCTCTGCTCCCGAGTGTTGAAATATAGAAGCTTTTAGGATTTGTTAAAGGTTAAAAATTTATGGAAGTAGCTTCACTGCTATTTATCACATTTATTTGGTTTGATACAAACTCAAAGACTCCACACATATTTATATTAGTGACACATCTTAAATTAATGACTAGGATTGTGTCACTACAATTCTAATCTAATTGTTACAAATAATTATATACCCACCACACAACAATTTCATACCTATCACACATACCACACCTACCACACAATAATTTCATATCTACTACACATTCTAGAATAAGCTTCTAGATGAGACATGCTAAAATCAAGTTTACATTTCAACACCCCTTCTTAAACTTGGTTTTGTGACTCCAAGTAAACTTCTCATTTTAATAAAGTCTTTACTCTTGAGTGGCTTGGTAAAAATATCTGAAACTTGATTTTGAGACTTCATGTATTGCACTTGTATCTCTTTTCTTTCGATGCATTCTCTGATGTAGTGATAGCACATATCAATATACTTGCTTCTATCGTGAAAAACTAGATTTTTTGCTAGCGTGATTGCAGACTTGTTATCGATACAAATCTTGATCACCTCTTCGTATGGTAAACTTAACTCTTTTAATAGGTTTCAAAACCAAATTGCATGGCAAACATAAGTTTGCAATCATGTACTCTGCTTCGCAAGTAGAAAGAAGGACAATTGGTTGTTTCTTTAACATCCATGTTAACATCCAAGTGAAAACAGTGTCTCCTATGAAGAACACGAACAATGTAGTGTTCTTTCTATCATCCATGTCTCCAGCCTAATCAATGTTGTTGTATTCTACAAGCTTGAAATTGTTGAATGATAAGTAAAGTAAGCCAAAATCAATTGTACATTTGATATAACACATAATTCTTTTAGCGATTTCTAGGTGAATAGTAGTCGGAATCTCCATGTAGCGACTGACAAATCCAACAACATAAAAATATTAGGCTTTGTGCATGTCAAATAGCGCAAACTTCCAACCAAACTCTTGAAAACCGTTGGATCTATTTTTTTTCCCTCATCATACTTTGATAGCTTGACTCCACATTCTACAGGGGTTTTTATAGGTCGGCTACTATCCATCTTGAACTTCTTCAATATTTCCCTTGCATAACCTTCTTGAGATATGAAAATCTCATTTTCCGTTTGTTTGACTTCAATGCCAAAGTAATATGTCATGAGCACAATATCTGTCATTTCAAACTCATTTGTCATCGCTTCTTTGAACTTTTCAAACATGTTTGGATTGTTTCCGGTGAAAATCAAGTCATCGACATATAAACAAATAATCATGATATTTTCATCCTTATTTTTGATGTAAAGAGCATGCTCATAAGAACACTTCATGAAGCATTTCTCTTGCAAATACTTGTCAATTCGACTATTCCATGCTCTTGGTGCTTGTTCCAGCCGTAGAGAGTCTTTTTAGCTTTAGAATATTGTCTTCTTGTCCTTTGACTTCATATCCTGGTGGTTGTTGAATGTAGACTTTTTATTCAAGTATTTCATTTAAGAAGACAGATTTTACATCCATTTGATATATTCTCCACTTATTTTGAGCTGCCAAAGAGACGATTAGTCTAATAGTTTCTAATTGAGCAACAGAGACAAATACTTCATCATAGTCGATGTCTGCTCTTTGACTGTAGCATTCTGCCACCAATCTTATCTTGTATCTTTTTATTTCTCCTTTAGAATTCTTCTTTGCTTTGTACACCCACTTCACATCAATTTTCTTATGCCCTTTAGAAAGTGAAGCTAGCTCCCAGGTGTCGCTCTTCTCGATTGCCTTGATTTCTTCATCCATTCCATCTTTCTACTTCTTGCTTTGTAGGGCTTCTTGGGTGTGGTACTTTCACTTGAATTTTATCTTGAAGTTGATGACGATGAGTCACTTTGAGTATTTGTAGTCAATGTTGTTTGTGGAACAGTAGACTCTTCTCTTGCTTGTTCGATCCTTGGATGCACTGCGTCTTCTTCTTGAAAGTATGGGAAAAAATTGTAGTCCGCATCATGTAGTCCACAGTCTCATTCTCCTCTTTTATCGAATATGACATCTCTGTTGATGATTGTCTTCCCTGTATTTGGATTGTATAACTTGTAGCCTTTCGATTTGGCGTCGTAACCAATGAAAATAAACTTCTCGCTCTTGTCATCCAGCTGACTTCTTTTCTCATCGGGTATGCGTACATGAATTATACATAAAAAAACTCGTAGATGAGAGATGACGGACTTACTTCCACTCTATGCTTCTTGTGTTGTCTTTCCCAACACACTTCTTATTAGTGATCGGTTAACCAAATAAATAGCACATGCAACCGCTTCTGCCCAAAACTTCTTCGGCAATCTCTTGCTTTTTAGCATACTCCTTGTCATGTTAAGGATTGTTCTATTTTTACTTTCCGCAACTCCATTTTGTCGAAGGGATCTAGCAACAGTTATAAGTCGACGTATTCTGTTGGCTTCATAGAATTCTTAAAATTCTTTTGAAGTGAATTCTCCTTCTCGATCAGATCAAAGATCGCATAGCTTTGATCTTGAAACCGCTCTCTTTCTTTACATCTGCCTTAAACTACTTGAATATTCCAAAAATCTCTGATTTTTGCTTTAAAAAATATACCCATGTTTTTCGTGAAAAATCATCTATGAAGAGAAAAAAATAGTTGCTCTTACCGAGTGAGCTTAGTTTTATTGAACCACAGAGATCTATATATATGAGCTCAAGAGGCTTTTGGGCTCTTGAACTTGACTCTCTTGGAAAGCTTTTCTTAAAGTGTTTTCCGAATAAACATCATTCACATAATTGATCAGGGTGGTTGATGCAAGGTAATCCTCTCACCATCTCATTCTTTGAAAGCAATTCGAGTCCTTTGAAGTTGAGATATTCAAATCAAAGATGTCAGAGCCAAGAAACATCTTTATAACAGGTTTTAAGACATTTGACAATATCATTTTGAATGCTGAACAAGAACATTCTATTTAGACATTAACATATTAGCAATCAAGTTACCAATATTGTTTTTTAAGAAGATAGTATTTTCTTTCAAGTAAATATCATATCATTTCTCCCAAAAATGCCCTAAACTCAAGATGTTGTTCTTCATACTCGACACAAAGTAAACATTAGAAATAAATTGATGCTTCTCATTTTTCTGACGGATGAAAATGTTACATTTGTCTTTCACCTCTATCTTAGACTCATCTCCAAAAGACACATTGTCACTTAATGATTCGTCAAGCTTTACGAACATGCTTCGTCTCCCACACATATGGTTGTTTGCACCGGTGTCTAGGTACCATATATTATCTTCAACTCTTTCATTGTCCTTGTATGCTAGAAATAGAGTGTCATCTTTTTCTTTTTTTTTCTATGTAGTTGACTCTTTCATTAACTTTGTACTTAGATGCTCTACATTCTTTCACATAATATCCGAACTTGTCACAATTATAACACTTAATTTGAGATTTATTATACCTCGAGTTTGAGTGTCCTCGACCACGTCCTCTTGTAGCTTTCTTCTTTCTCATAATTATTGTTGATACCCCATCCTTGCTTGCTAGCATGACCTCGTCCTTGTTCACTACCTATTCCATGTTGGCTTCTAATATTGTTGAAGCATTCATCTTTCTGAGTTGATTGGAGATTCGTCTTGAGAAGTTGTTCGACAATCTCTTCATTCACTTTCTTCTTTTCTTCATGACTTGCAATGAACCCAGAAATTGTTCTATCGTCATGGCTTGTAAATTCTTGGTCTCTTTGATAATGATTGTGATACTATCAAATTTTGAATCTAACGATTAAAGAATCTTTTCCATGATAGCCAAATCTTCTAACTTCTCACAATTTCTTTTTAGTTGATTGAAAATTGTAATGACTCTAGAAAAGTAATCGGAGACCAACTCGTCATCTTTCATATGCAAAACATCAAATTGGCTTCTTAAAGTTTGAAGTCGTACCTTTTTAACCTTCTCTTATACGAGACCTCGAGCTTCTTCCATACTAGCTTGGCCGAAGTAGCACTTGAGATCTTCTCAAAACCATCTTCATCTAAAGTTTGATGGATGAGAAAGAGAGCCTTCTTGCCTCTCTTTCGCAAGTCTTTTAAGCTATCATTTTGTGTTGTGGATAGAGCGGACTCGTCGCTTGACTCATCATAGCCTTTCTCCACAACCTCCCAAACGTCATGCGCTCCAAGAAGTGCATTTATCTTGATACTCCAATTGTCGTAGATGCTTTCCTTAAGCATTGAAACTTGGAAAGAAACTATATCACTGTTTGTCATTGCTATATAAAGGAACCTTCAATCTCTGATATCACTTTGTTGGAATAGAGAAGCTTTTAAGATTTGACAAAGGTTAAAAATTTATGGAAGAAGCTTCATTTCTATTTATTACCTTTACTTGACTTGATACAAACTCAAGAACTCCACTCCTATTTATACTAGTGACACCTCCTAAATTAATAACTAAGATTGTGTCACTACAATTCTAATATAATTGTTACAAATAATTTCATACCTACCACACAATAATTTCATATCTACCACACATTCTAGAATAAGCTTCTAGAAGAAACTTGTTAAAATCAAGTTTATATTTCAACACCGAGGACGTAAGCACAATTTGCCGAACCTCATAAATCTTCTGTGTCCTTTTCATCTTCTATTTTGATTTTTCGATTCCTACATTACATATCTTAAAAAAAAAAGATATGAACACTGAAGAGAAAGGAAAAGAAAAGATTTAAAAGAAATATGAGTGTATGCATGAAAATAACCTAAATTTTAGTATATTTGATTTACAATCAAGTAAATTGATTCATATAGAGTAGAACCAAATTGATTCAATGGATTAAAACAAGCTCTATGCAGTTCCATTTTGTCTTGGACTTGCAAGAAATATTTCGGCAACACTAACATACAGTGAAAATTCAATAGATTTGAAGATCTGATCATGAATTTAAAATGATGCATATCAATGCAATGAAATGAGATCTACTAGAGGAGGACATAGTTTGTGATTTTGCTTCGACCTCAACTTCAGAGACCTCAATGATGGGTGTTAGCGTATTTATATATGTCGATCTCGAACCTTCCGCATATAGTGCACATATCTAATTTATATCCATATGAATAGGGTGGCATAAGTCAGTTCTAGTATAGCCCTACATTTGACTTAATCTGGCAAGGAACTCAAGGATCTCCTACCAACATTCCTAAACACAAATAACTTCGATGCCTTATTTTATTTATATATTATTTTGGGTGTCATTCCGCTCTGCCAACTTTACCATTTTACACAAGTCATGAGATAGCTAATAAAAAAGTGGTGCACAAACATATTACTGTTTTGAAGGCAAAAATTATCTATGATCATCTTTTATATACTCGATGCTATACCAAGAAAACCCACCATGGACATTAGTTATTTCATAAATTCTTGTTTATTCTTATGTTTATTGAAATTAAAAATGATGATATATTTATTTCAAATTACTTGATATAAATTTTTTTCGTAATTAGACATGCAAATTTATTGACTTAAAACATATCAAATTTAATTCATTTTATATGAATACAATGCTGATTTTGATGAATAAAATATATGACTGTATTTTTATAACAATTCTAAAAAGTTAAACAAATTAGTTTTTTAATTTTGGACAAAAAATAAAATTTTTGAGGTAAATCAAAGATCATAACTCATAATTTTATGTCATTTAAATATAATATTAAGCAAAAGCACATTCCATTTTTATATATAACTTTACCAATATTTGATCAACTTTATCATATTTTTTTACAGTACAAATACAGATTTGAAAATTTTATGCCACAATATTTTATTCTTTTATGTCTATTTATTTAAAAAAGTATTACTAAGTTTTATAAAATTTTAAAAAGATAATATTTTTATTTTTTACTAAAATCAAAAATTTTAATATTTAAAATAAAAAAAAAACTCAGTCACACTTTTATTCTTTTTATGATAACTTCTGACAGTATAATTTAAAAAAATTTGAAAGTGTCATGCCATCTCTATTTAGTTATTTTATGTCCATTTATAAAATAATATTACTTATTTATTTATATAATTTTAATATGCATCTTTTTTCAGTTTTTATTTTATTTATAAAATGGCATTATTTTTAAATAATAAAGTTTCTAATTAAATAATTTACTTGCAATTTAACAGGCACTTAGATTTTATCTCAGCTGCTAGTCACCCATTAAGCCGCCGATTGTGTTTATTTTTAATTTTTTTCTATTAGATATGACTCAAATACCATAAAGGGGCAGATTCTGGAGCGAAGCGAAGTAGAGCGGAAGATTCTGTCCAAATCAGGGGAGTTCACTTGTGTGGGTTGGGGGTGTGGTATAGGAGTAATTTGATAATTACATATTGTACCCAAAGTTTCCTTTACTGTTTTGTTTAGGGTTATAAATACATTTGTATGTAAGCCTAGGTATTATGCTAATTCTGTATTCTGTATTCTTTTTCTGTATTAGTGGAAAAACTGTCACTCTGCTCCCGAGGACGTAAGCATCTTTGACGAATCTCGTTAAATATTGGTGTTCTTCTGTATTTGTGTCGATTTATACTTTTTTTCGCACTAATTTCTCAATAAGTGACATCAGAGACGGGTTCTAGGGCAGGGAGGAGAAATTTCGTCGGCAACAGGGAAGAAGAAGATTTCGCGGCTGCGTGAGGAGTTTTTTGGAGACAGACTCCGGATCGGGGGCTTCGGATTTGGCGCAGTGCTTCTTCAGGAAGGAGCGATTTTTCGAAACTTCTTCCGCGATTGGTTCCGCGCGTAGTTTCGGACGGGACGGTTGGTGTGCGAAGGCGGAGGCACTGGGCGGAAGAGGCTCGGTTCGCACTTCGGAGGCTGCTGGGCGGACAAACCAGGCGGAAAGGAATTTTCTTTCCTAAGGTGTTCGACGAGGAGCAGTTGTTTCCTTTGGTGGACCGCTGGATCTGCGGAGGTGAAATTTGAAAATGAAATCTTTCCCATGCTTGAGCTGCGTGTCGAAAGGCAGGGAATCTCTAGAGAAAGGAAGAGTTTAATTAAAGAAATTATTTAATTAAGAAAACTTAATTATAATTTTCTTTATTGGAGGCTGCGGATAAGGAAATTGAAAGTTTTGATTTTATTACTTTGCGGGAAAAAAAAGTTTTTGAAATTCAATTAATTAAAAGAAATATTTTAATTAATGGGGACTTAATTAAGGAAGCTTAATTAAGGAAATATTTCAATCTTTTCTTTTCAAAAGAAAAAAAATATGTTGTTTTTCTGAAAAACTTAATTAAAACAATTTAATTAAGAGAATTTTTCAATCATTCCTTTCTTTTTTGAAAAGTTTCTGAGCAAGAATTTGCAGATGAATTTGCAAAAAATTTTGTTACAGGATCAATTTCAAATGACAATTTCTGGTGCAAAATTCGACGTTGTGAAGTTCGATGAAACTGGTAACTTCGGATTGTGGCAAACAAGAGTAAAAGATCTGTTGGCTCAACAGGGAATCTTGAAAGCCTTGCGGGCAACAAAACCATATGTCATGGAGGATGAAGATTGTAAAGAATTGCAACAACGAGCGGCAGCAACCATACATTTATGTCTGACAAATGATGTTATGTATCACGTAACGAATTTAAAATCTCCAGGGGAGGTGTGGAAGAAATTGAAAACTCAGTTTAGGCTAAATCTCTGACGAATAAATTGTAATGAAGCAAAAGTTGTATGGGCTGAAAATACAAGAATGTTTTTGTGTGATCTAGCGCAACATGTTAATGACTTCAATCAAATAATTATAGATTTATCACGGCTTGATGTGAATATTGAGATTGAAGATCGAGCGATGATTTTGTTGTGTTCACTGTCTTATTCCTATGAACACCTGGTAATTACTCTTACATATGGGGAAGAAACTATCAAAGTTGATGAGATTACTGCAGCATTATTGGCTCACAACCAGCGGAAACAGAATGCAGGGGAAACCTCTCATGGTGACAGTTTATATGTTAAGGGTAAGCAGGATCGTGAAAGAAAGAAAGTGAATGGGAGTTCTATAAGGCGAAATTCCAGATCCAAGTCCAAAGGCAAAAAGACAATTCATTGCTACAATTGCAATGAGTCAGGTCATATGAAGAAAGATTGTCCAAAACTCAAGAAGCAGACTGTGGAGAAAGGTGATGCATCATCGAAGTCTGTAAATGTGGTGCAGAGTGACAATCCAGATTGCAGTGATAATGATATGCTTTCAGCTTAATCAACACAGTTCACAGATACATGGATTCTTAATTCAGGATGATCTTATCACATAACACATAACATGAAGTGGTTTATTTCATACAGGTCAATTAATTCTGGCTCAGTTTATCCAGTTGATGATAGATGCTGCAATATTGTTGGTTTTGAGAAGTCAGAATTAAGATGTGTGATGACACAGTTAGAACATTATGTGATATCAGACATATTCCAGATCTGAAGAAGAATTTGATTTCCTTGGGCACTCTACACAGAAATGATTTTATTCCTAAAGCAGATGAGAATATGAAAACCATCAGAATTGTTAAAGGTGCACTGACGGTGATGAAAGGAAAATTAACTACACACAATATCTACAAACTGTTGGGGAGTAAGGTTGTAGGTAAAGTTCATTCTGTGGAGTCAGATGATGATAGTACAAAGCTATGACATATGCGTCTGGGTCATCTCAGTGAACGTGAGATGACAGAATTGCATAAAAAAACTTGTTGCATGATGTTAAAAGCTGCAAGCTCGATCTTTGTAAGTTCTGTGTTCTTGGAAAATAGACTAGAGTCTGTTTTATGACTGGAAAGCACAAAACTGAAAAAATTCTTGATTATGTGCATTCTGATGTATGTGGCCCTACTAGGGAATCGTCATTGGGAGGATCTCAGTATTTTGTTACCTTTATTGATGATTTCTCCAGAAAGGTTTGGGTGTATTTCTTGATGCAGAAATTTGAAGTTTCTTCTAAATTCAAGCTGTGGAAAGCTGAGGTGGAGAACCAAACTGGCAGAAAGATCAAGTATTTGAGGTCCGATAATGACACAAAGTACACAGATTCACAGTTTCAGAAATTTTGTGAGCATGGGATTTAGAGATATTTTTCAGTGCGCAAGACACCACAACAGAATGGTGTGGTAGAAAGGATGAACATATCTTTAATTGAAAGGACAAGATGTTTGAGACTGAATGCAGGACTTCCTAAGAGTTTTTGGGCAGAGGTTGTGAATATGACATGTTATCTCATCAATAGATCACCTCGTGCATCGTTGGGTGGCAAGGTAGCAGAAGAGATATGGACAGGTAATCCAGTTAATTTTGATCATTTACGAATTTTTGGTTGTCCTGCTTATGTGCATGTACCTGGAGATGAAAGATCAAAACTTGATACAAAAACTAAGAAGTGGATCTTTCTGGCCTATAAGAAAGGTGTGAAATGATACAAATTTTGGGACTGATTGCAAAAAAGATGGTGATCAGCAGAGATGCAGTTTTTAATGAATAATCTATGTTACAGCAGAATCACGAGAAGGTGCAAGGGAACAGTTCAAGTTCAGATGCAGTGCAGATGGATTTAGAACAACATCCAGAAACAACTGAGAGAGTTGAAAGTTTAAATTTAATACCTGGTGATTTCATTCAAGATGATATGCAGAATTATAATATAGCCAAAGACAGACAAAAACACACCAATATAAAGTCACATAGCAGATTGAGTTATAAAGACTTGGTCTCTTGTGCACTGCTCATCAGCAGCGATGATCCAGCCACTTTTCAAAGAGCTATTACTAGCCAGGAAAAAGAGAAATGGATGGGTGCAATAGTTGAGGAGATAAAATCTTTGCAGAAAAATCGCACATGGGAGCTAGTTCAATTTCCTGAGAAAAAGAAGACTATTGGTTGCAAGTGAGTGTACAAAAGGAAACCAGCAGTATCGGAAAATGAAGGGGAAAAGTTCAAGGCTCGACTGATAGCAAAAAGATTTTCTCAGCAAAAGAGGATAGATTATGATGAAATCTTTTCTCCTGTAATCAGACATACTTCAATCAAGACAGTGCTTGCATTAGTAGTCATTTGGGATTTGCATTTGGAGCAGATGGATGTTAAAACTACTTTCTTGTATGGTGATCTGGAAGAGTAGATTTATATGGAGCAGCCAGAATTGTTCAGTCAACCTGGACAGGAGCATATGGTTTGCAGGTTACAGAAATCACTGTATGGGTTGAAACAGCTCCAAGACAATGATACAAGCGGTCTGAATCCTACATGAGTCATATCAGCTACAAGAGATGTGAGTATGATTGTTGTGTTTATGTGAAAAGCCTTGATGATCGTTCTATTATTCTGTTATTGTATATTAATGATATATTGATTGCTACAAAGAATATGAATGATGTTTGTGGTTTGAAAGCTTTATTGAGTCAGGAATTTGACATGAAAGACTTGGGTCCTACGAATAAGATTCTTGAAATGAAGATTTATCGAGACAGAGTCTCAAGACGATTATGTTTATCTCAACGAGGCTATGTTGAGAAAGTGTTGGACAAGTTTGAGATGAGCAAAGCAAAAAAAGTAAGCACTCCTTTGGCAAATCATTTTAAGTTTTCTTCATAACAGTGTCCTAAGACAGATACAGAAATCGAAGACATAACAAAGGTTTCATATGTCAGTGCAGTTGGCTGCTTGATGTATGCAATGATATGTACTCGTCCTGATTTGACTCATGTTGTTAGTCAAATCTGCAAATACATGACTAAACCTGGAAGACGACATTGGGAAACAGCAAGTGGATTTTTAAGTATCTAAAGGGAAATGTAGGACATAAAATTATTTTTGGCAATCAGCAGTATTATCCTTCAGTTGTGGGATACGTTGATTCTAACTATACTAGTGATTTGAATGGCAGAAGGTCTACAACTAAGTATGTGTTTGCTCTTAGTGCAGGTCCTATATGTTAGAAATTAACATTTCAGTTTATTGTGGCATTATCTACAATTGAAGTTGAGTACATGACAGTAGCTGAAGCTGTTAAAGAAGTCTTATGGTTTATTGGGCTAGTAAAGAAACCGGGCATTGAGCAAGGTGGAGTTCAGTTGCATTGTGACAATTAGAGTGCTATTTATCTGGCTAAGAACCAGGTGTGCCATGCGAGAACCAAGCACATTGATGTCAGGTATCATAAGATCAGAGAATTGATTGCTTCTGGTGAGATACTGTTGCAGAAGGTTCATACCGATGAAAATGCAGCTGATATGTTGACCAAGTCAGTTACTATCAACAAGTTCATGCATTGCTTGGACTTGTTGAATGTTTGTAGTTGCTATAGAAGCATGGTGACCCAATCCAATTATAATATGTAAGAAACTCCATGACGTATTTCTCCTAAGGGGCTGGGGGCTGGATATTCGCCAAGATATTCGCCAAGATAGAGATTTGTTAGATATGACTCATATACCATAAAGGGACAGATTCTGGAGCGGAGCGGAAGATTCTGTCCAAATTAGGGGAGTTTCCTTATGAGGGTTGGGAGTGTGGTACAGTGGTAATTTGGTAATTACATATTGTACTCAATATTTCATTTACTGTTCTTTTTAGGTTTATAAATAGGTATGTATGTTACCCTAGGTATTATGCTATTTTTGTATTCTGTACTCTTTTTCTGGATTAGTGGAAAAGTCGCCGCTCTGCTCCCGAAAACGTAGGCATCTTTGCCGAACCCCGTTAAATCTTGGTGTTTTTCTAGATTTGTGTCGATTTTTATTTTTCTTCGACCTAATTTCTTAACATTTTCCCTAACTTCAAATATAACCCATCTCAAATTTAAAATTATGCCCCATCAACAATCATATCAAATCTAGCCTATATGGTGATATTAAAACAAGTATAAGAGTTTCCAATAAAAAATAGCTTCAATCAGACCATAGTCCTCAATCTTATTGCTAAAATCTTCCAGAGGAAAGATTAGGGAAGTTACAGGGTGGATGACTCGAAAAACAGGGTTCTTAACGAATTGGGGTCGACTTGAAATCAGCTTGAATGGATTGAGTTTAGCTTAGAATCGGCTCATGACTCGTTATATTTGGTTTCGAGCCAGCTTGGCTTGAAATTGAATTGTGCTCGAACTGGCTTGAAATCGAAACAAGCTGGCTCAAAATGAATTATTTGGATATTTTTTAGCTCGAAATCGAAGCTAGCAAACTCAAATTGAATTATTTGGTTGCATTCCAGCTCGAAATAGGCTTGTAGTATCTTATATTCAATTGTATTTGGCATGATATGTATAATTTTAATATATAAATAATACATCATGCCAATCTAGAGCCAGTTCGAGCCGATCCATGTATGCCAATCCAGAGCCAGTTCGAGCCGATCCATGTATGACTCGAAATTTGCTTGAAAAAAATTAAATCCAAAGTTTTGGTTCATAGCTTGGCTCATTTCGTTTAATTTGATATCGATCCAAGCTAAAATTCGAATCAATTTTCTTGAGATTAATGATCTTCAAGCTAAATTCACAGCCCTAAGTTCCAGAGTGCTAGCACTGGATGGCATTTTAGGGTTTCCCAAAATGAGGCTCAGAGAGAAAACGGAGCCCTAGTTCTTGTATCGGATTCTTAAATGTAGGAACGAAATCCAAATCGATTTGATAGGAGGCTCTTTGTTCAGTGAAGAAATGGAAACTATCATAGATTGTTCATCGGGAACCCTAAGCAAAGTAGCCGTCATCATCATTTTATAGTCCAGTAACTAATGCTTATAGTCTAGATTTGAAGTTGCCTTCAAAACACAGCTCGACAAAAAAATAAGAAAAATCAATCTCCTCAAAAGATCGTTGTAGATTGAAATAGCCTAGAAAGCTTAATGGCGTCATCAACAGTGTACAACAGGGGCAGTTCGGCACCGAAAACTGAAGCATCGTTGAACTGAGAGGATCAATAACCAAAATCTTAAACAGCAAAGCTTGAAGACAGGTTTAGGGATGGTAAAAGAGTTCTAATTCTTACCAAACGTCGATGACTTGTTCCGAGGGGGTTTGATTTCCGAAGAGGAGTAGAACTGGATGATCCCTAAAGGCCACATATGATGGCGATCAGCGTCAAAAATCGCCGGGAGAATCGAGATCAGCTGGTGCAGCAGTGCCCCTCTTTTACACGAGCGCGGGTGGATGGCCACTTCTCACACACACACAATGAAAAACATGATAAAGAATGAACACACACACACACACACACACACACACACACACACACACACACACACACATATAAAGAAATGACAGAAGCTATAGATGAGTCGCCTTACACATGTGGGGATTCAAACCCTTAATCTTACATGAAATTATGATGATGTTGTCATTCTATTTATCATTGTAAGTACATACTTATAAAATATGTAATATTTTCTCAAAAAATAACGGCATCTATCAGAAAGTTTTGAAAGGGGAACATTTAACTGATTTAGCATAGCCTATAAATCCAAAATTAATAGAGCTGCATAGGTGTTTCTTAGGATGCTATTAATAGGATATAGTCGTGAATTTAACTTAAATTTGCCAAACATCAAAAAATTAAATATTAAATTTAACATTCTGTTAAATTTAATTTTTCATATTTTATGATTTTTTTATGACTAAAATTTGAATTTAATAAATTCAATTGCTATGAGGATTTATTCCCATGTTGCTCGCGAGCTCTTACATTATAGTGTGGATTTGTTAAATCTGAATTTATAGGATTTGATAAATCTTATTTAACGTAAATCTAAGTTGCAGACAAACATCGCCTTAGGCAATTAAATTGAAAATTGGTAGGCGATACCCTAAATTAGGGTCTCTTTTTAAGAGAAATCATTGCGTGTGGCGATCGCATTTCCGGACAACGGTATGAATAAACCGTCATACGATTCATGGCGGCATGGACTCATCTAGATTGTTGGACATACAGTCGGCAACTTATAATAATTTTTCCTTGGTTTAATCCCTAAAATGAGATTTGACCATGAATTTATGCTAAATGTGCTCAAATGGTTAAATCCAACTTTAAATGGGCAGTTAAAAACTTAAGAAAAAAGGAAGATTTATATTAATACCACTTTATCAATATATAAAAATGAGTATTTGGCTTTTAAAAATTTAATAATAGTGATATTTTTTTATGTGATATGAAAGAGTTGAATGTTAGAAATATAAGATTAAAGTTTAGATGTTAGTCATGTAAATTCATAGTGATTGTGTGGAATGTACATAAATGCCCCTGAGAAAAAACACACTTAAAAGGATAAAAAAAAGGGTCATTATATGTATGCATTTATTTATTTTTTCAAAAAGAATAGCCCACAAAAGGATAAAAAAATGTTATTATATGTATGTATTTATTTATTTATTGAAAAGGAATGACAAGAGATTATTATACGAGCCTCCAGTCACCCCTAATATGTCTAACAATTTGAGTGTCACATTCCCAAGGCCAACTGTGCCAAACGGGATTCGACCCCCATACCTGAGGGGTCTTATACCGTGGATGTCAACCAACAAGTTGGGGTACGCGACACATTTATTATATATATGTATAAGTGAGTGTGTGTCTGTGCGCGCGCGCGCGTGCGAGTTCTAAATCTGTGACCGAAATTGTTTGGGTCCCGTTTGACTTATAAGAATATTATGAGCACATGAATTGAATGTCTAGAAGAAACTCTGAGCACACAAATTGAATATTTCTACCATTTGAACAATTTTATAATAGCCTTTACATTATAATTCATGTGTTATTGTTTTATTGGCCCATTTTTTATTATTTCTTTTTAATGGGCCTTGCTAAAAATTTTGAATGGGTGGCAAGTGCAAATGACATCCTCCATGCGGCCTTTACATGATGATAAAACTTCTACCTTAATGCAGACCCAAAAAACTGACATAGGTCATTAAAGTGTAGGATTAAAATATACATCATGATGAATTTTCTTTCTTTGTACACTTGAGAGCTAGAGAAAACTCAAAAAGACCAGGTGGATGCATGAGCTGATCTTATTAAAAGTATTAAGAGCTTGAAGGCTATTCGGGCAAAAGTATTGGCTCTTGAAAAGGAGAAAAAAGAAGTTGTAGAACCATGGTGCTGAAGAAGTATTCATCAATGGCTTCAAGAAAGAGTTTTATCTAATGCACTACAAGATTGGGGTCGACATCGAAGTTGTATCTCTTAGTCAAGCATTTAAAGGCCCTCATTTCTTATCAAAAGATGAAGGTGTTGAAAACCATCCAAAGATAGCATCTTCCAACAACAACAATGAGATGGAGCATATTGAGATCAATTAGTGCTTAATCATTGAGAAATACATTTTTAATTCTTTTTTATCTCATATATATTATATATATATATAAAATTGATAAATATACATTAAAAATGTTCTCTTATTAACCAGGTTAAGGAGAAACTCTAATATAAAAAGGGGGTGTTGGAAGAACTTTATCTAGCAAGGCATCCCCAATCACTGATTGCTATTTTAGTACGTAGGCTCCACAAGTTGGCATTAATGTTGATTATCAAAACTTTCATAAGAGTTGAAGAATCTCATTTTGAGATTCCTCTATTATATGCACATAGTCTTCTAAGGGTAAAGAAGAGGCTCCTTTACATGTAGAGTAATGCATATCTAGTTAAGTAGAAACAGAGGGCTGACATGCTAACATCAAGATAATCCACTAGAATGGTTGGTATTGGAGTGGGTGGTTTTATTATTGCAAATAAGACATTTAAGAACCATAAGAAAGGTGAAATTATGTTTCCTACATACGATGTCAAACATTTGTGAGCCAAAAAATTCTCGGTGGTAGAATGATAATTTAACTTCTTAGCATTGCGCGACGATTTATTAAAAAAAAAAGTAGGAGGACACACTTAGTTTTTTAATGTGAAAAAAATCCTAAAAAGAAAAAAAAAACGAGTCGTTTTGCTTAGTCAAATTAATTCGTACATGCTTATAAGTACAAAGTACATCCTTATCTCATGATGGGGAAAAAGAGATTACAATCTTACAATGAAAACAACACTTGAGTTGATACAACTCAAAAAACGCAGGTATTAGGAATTCAATAGCAGACGTAGACTAGTTATAACAATTGCAAATAGTGGTCTTTAATGACTGGTGGTCGACAACAACAAGTGGTGATGGTAAGTAATATCGATAGTGGCCAACAAATATGAAGGCTGGTGGTTGATGGTGGCTGACAACTACAAAGGCTAGTGGTTGCTTGATAGATCTTCTCTTTAGAACATGCTATGAAATTTAATTTCTCCTTCTATTATTCTCATCTTCCTTCAAGTGAAGAGAGACTGTCTATTTATAGTCTTTCGAGGAGGAGCATTTTGGCCTTTTGACATGTAACTTTCCTAATCATCTGATTGGACGTAACTTTTCTAGCCACTTGATTGGACAATCTATGCTGATCCATCTTGATCATAGGTTATTTTTAAAAGATTTGAGTACTTAAATGGCTTAGGAATTGAGCGATTTTAGGCTGGTCATATTCCTCTCTTCAAGACTCTCGATTCAACAATAAATATGTCAAATTATTGAGAGTTCATTTGATGATTCAAAGCCTCCCATTATACTTCAACGGCTTGTTTTCGACTCAATTAGACAAAATTTAGAGTCGTTGGGTAGGTCTTGCCAAGTCGCTCAATTTGATTATAAGTTTATTGAAATCAAAGTCTGGATAATCATTAATTTGTATTTGGAAGATCTCTTACCAAAATTGAATCGAAATTTATGCTTGATCATATAGTTTTTGATGATATAACAACTAATATAACTTGATTATGAACAATTATAACATCCATAAGGTCATCAATTTTTCAAATTTATAACATCCATAAGGTCATCAATCAAAACATCAAATTTAAAATGTTAGATTTCTAAATATAAAATAATTGTGCACTCTTTATAAAAAAAAAAAATTCATATACTTCTTATTACTTTATATTGATGAAATATAATTTCTCTTTTTATGTAGCACTAATCTAAGATTCTTATTTTTTTATCATATTCATACAAAAATATTAACTTTTTAATTTTTTAAAAATAAAATATTTATCAAATAGACTTAAATTTTAATCCACATTATTCTCCTCTATTTACTGAGCAAGTGAGTATTTTTTTTATTTTGTGATTTTTTTACACAAAGTTATGTATTTTTGTGTGGAGTCACTGCTGACTCAACTAAGAAAAAATAAAATAATTTATTTAAAAAATACTTAAAAATATTTTTTTTCTAATATAATTTTATCTTTTTATTTAGAAGGCCGGCAGCAGCAGACGGAGACATCACCAGCTTCTCTCTCCACCTTAATATTAAATTATTCCTGATATAATTTTATAATTTTAGAAGTCTATATTCGAAAATAAAATAATATTTACATGAAAAGACCAAAATGCCCCTGTTTTTAGTTCCCCGGCCGGCCGCCTTACCTCCGCAGGAGCGCAGGCAATTTGTCTTTTCCTTCTTTGTTTGTGGACATATGTCGCCCTAATTTTGTTAGCTGGATTAAAATAACTAATTATTTTAAAACAAGTATAATATGAAAATTAATTTAATAATTAATTAAATTGTATTTATTAATTAGTTGGAAGAATTTATTTGAAGAATCTCACATGAAATTTTATTTTTATTTCTAAATTTTATAACTTTTACATATTTTGATTTGTTTATAGATAAATTGTAAGAGCATTTACTTATTTATTTGTTTATTTTATATCTAAATTTTATATTTACATGCATGTCAATTTAATTTTTTATTTATTATTACTATTAATTTTTAAATTGTGAGCAATATATTGCAATGCATAAATTTATGTTATCAAAATATTATAAGTTTAAATATTAAATTTCAAATGTTAAATATATATATGTCACCAAAAAAAAAATTATAATTTGGCATGAATTTTGAAGCAATTAGCACAAATTTTGGAACAATTTTGATAAGAAATATTCAAACTCAAATTAAAAATCATCAAGAACTTTGATTTTAGTAATCATAGTCAAATTGACGGGCTCGACGAGAAAAACCCAATGACGCCAAAATTAGTTCAATCCGAGTTAGATCAAGCCCGGATTAAGCGATTAAACTACTTTTGGTAGTGTCGGGTGACTAATTAGAAGGTCAAATGATTTCAAATCTAACAAGTTTATAGTCAAATCAAGCATCCCAATGACACGATTCTCGAGTCAAAGATTACTCAGTTTTGACATAATGAATGAACTTAAATATCCACAAAATGTCTCTGGTTTGTTCTATGAAGTGGTATAGATTTCTTTTTTATTAGCAAGGGAGACACTCGTAAACTTTATAAATAGAGTCCTACCCCTTGCGTAAAAGATGACTTAGAGCTTGAAAGAGGAGAGCTGAACCTAAAGTTGATTCGTGAAGGAGTTGAATTCCAGTGTACTTCCATACGAAAGACTGAAGCACCATACGATGTAAAGATTAACATCATAGAGTAACGAAACACTTAATGAAGTTAAGATCAGTGACTTGACACCCTGCAGAGCAGTGCATCAACACCGTACAACAATGCACCTCAAAGAAGATGTAGAGAAGCCTTGCCAACTACTCCTACATACAACCGCTCCTGACTGCTATACAACAAATTCTTCTACATACAATCATTGTACTTCGAGGAATTATGTAACATTTTCTCTTTTGTGAGATAAGGGTTTGTGTGCGTTATTATAAACTTATTTTGAATCATTCTGACAAAAGTGGTCTTGCGATCGACGATGATGATGGTAGCTGGGCAGCGATGGTATGGCTGTGTTGGCCGATGGTGGTGAAGCTTGGGAATCCTTGAATGTTTAGAGCTCATTTAGCCTCCTCCTCCATGTTCAGCCCCTCATTCATGTAGAGGGTGGATGTCTATTTATTGATTTATTGATTTGTATTTTCGAGACACTTAATTTGACTATGAACTTACTAAATTTGGAGATTATTTTGTCCCTCAAAGTTTATCCAAAAGTTATCTTTATGCTTTAAGTGTATGATCTCGACTCACTTTGACCCAGACCAGACCATTTTGTATGTTGTTTTGTTAAATTGGAGTGCAGACAATTCCAAATTTTATTTTTTAAGCTTTTGATCCACATATCCTTCAAAATTCATGCCCATCACCATGCTTTTTTAGGGAAAGTGTCAAATACATATTATGAAAATTTACCTACATGCCACTCAAATCTCAAGTATTTTCACATCTAACCCCCAAACATCAATTTTTACCCATATGTCATCCCACATATGCAAGACAACATATATTTTGCATTTTAAAAGTCAAATTATTAATATTTTTGATACAATATGAAAGCTTGGGTGGTATAAATGTAAATAAGGAAAAATTTAGGGGTCATATAAGAAAATAACGATCTAAAATTAGTAAAAAAACGTTTTTTTTTCTTTTTTATGAAGATCATTTATGTGAAAACTATGTAACCAAACCATTTTAAAAAATTAACTTTCCGAAACAGCAAACATGTAATAAATTTTAACAAAGGTGTGTTTGGGGCAGTTTGTGTGTTTCTGAAACTCAGCTCTCGGGCGGGCCGTAGGGTTCAGCCCGCGGCCTACTTTTAGTGTAAAAACTCAAACACAATTTCAGATAAACTAGCAAAACACGCGAACCAAATAGTACGGTGGCGTTTTCACATTTATAAATTGTCCCAAATAAGGGTGAAGTGATCCAATAAATTAATATAATTTGCAAAATGAGAAGAAAAATAAATTTAACCCAAAAGCCAAATTTTACATATTTTAAAAATTACAAAAAAAAAAAATCATAAATTACCATCATAATTACTAATCCTAAGAAATTTCCTCCCCCCTTCCCTGCAAATAAATAAATAAATAAATAAATAAATAAATAAAATAAAATATTTACTTTTTTGAGCTAATGAGTGCGACTTATTTCCATTATAAAAACAAAAATTACAAAAATGTTTTTTTTTTAAATTTTTTCCACAAATCCAAATTGTTTTGTTTGACTTCGAATATCAGAAATCGCGTTGAAATCGCCGAAATGCCTTGATTTGGTCCCATCTCCCATCTACTTACAACCTTCTAAATATTAATTAATTAATATATAAATATTTATTTTTATGGGGGGTTATATGTCAACCACTAAAAATATTTAATATTACATTTATAACCCCCACTAACTTCAAATATAACTTTTTAGCCCCCACATAATTCTTAAATACAACAATTTCAACATTCAAAATTTTCGCTTGAAACCTTCATGAATTGATTTATTGAAAATAAAAAATAGATGTCAAAATATAAATATATAAAAATTAAAAAGTCTCATATATTTACATAATGAAAACCTAAATTTTCATATTTACATTCATAATATCTAAATCTTCAATACTAAAATACAATACATTTTCATATAAATATATTAAAATTATGTGGCATGTTTGTAAATACAGACCACCCGAATTTCGCTATTTATAAATCAACCACACTCTTCAATCTATTTTTCAAATCCTCACAAAAACCCAACCTATATTTTTCATTTTATCAAATTCACAATAGTGTAATAGTGGAAAAAATATTATATCATGAGTCATGATACAATTCTGCATCAGTACTCTAATGAAATTATGTCATGTCACATAACAAGCCCACTAAATAAAACAAAATTATATAGTTTGATGTATGACCTGCCTCCTCAAACACATGACATACTTTCATTGGAATTCTGATGTAATATTTTTTCGTGGCACCAATAAATACATTGGAAGGTGAATTTATAAATATCAATTTTCGGGTGGTCCCTGTGTAATCATCCCAAAATTTTTTTTTGACGATGTTACTTTAAATTTATAAACATCAATTTTCATTTTATTAAATTCTCAACGTTGTCATAGTGGAAAAAATACTATATCAAGACTCCTATAAAATTGGGACACGTCACTAAATAAAACAATTCTATACTTTAATATATAGTCTGTTTCCTCCAGACACATGTCGCAATTTTATTGGAGTCCTGATGCAATTTTGCATTAGTATTAATATTTTTTGGTTACACCAGAAAATACATTGAATGGTAAATTTATAAATATCAATTTTTGGGGTGGTCCCTATGTAATTATCCAATTTTTTTTTTTTGAATTTAATGCCTTCTCTTTAGGCATTTCTTCTTCATCCCCCCTCACACAATCAAAGGCGGTTTCTGCTCCTTCCAACCAAATAAATATTCACATATTCCGCTTTTAATTTTAACTTTATTATTTATTTTTTCCTTTTTTTTATTTTTTTATTTTATTCTTATTCATTTTCGCCGTCGGCCTATAAATACTCCCCTGAGCTCTTTCTCTCTCCTCTCAGAGCCCTCTTTGAAGCTCTCAATCTCTCTAACCCCTTTCACTCACGCCGGCTCTCCTCTCTCAGAATCAAAGGGTAAGTCTCTGCTCCAGCTCTAGATCTGCAATTTCTGCTAGCGATTTGAGTTCTAATGTTTAGATCTGCTCTGCTGTAGTTATAGATCTTGAAGTGAAGAAGTTTTCTGAATTATTTTTCAATTTTTACAGTCAGTCTAAGCTATGGCAAACGGATGTTCGATCCAGCAGAGCGTCTTCAACTTTGCCGGCGGCGATCGGTCGGTGATCTGTCCGAAACCTCGGAGGATTTTTTCGCCGGCGATCGCTTTGGAGCCGAAGTCCGCCAACCATATCCTCGATGCCCTTTTTTCAAAGGTTCGTTGCTTTCCTACCTTCTAATGTGTTTTTAGCCGTCAGATCTAGAACGAATGGTTCTGATTAGTCTGTTTTCTGCACTCAGCCATCTGATCCAGCTCCGCTCTTCTTCTCCGGCTCGCCGCTGGCGCGATCCGATAACCCGATGGTCCATGACGCCCGATTCGGCGAAAGTACTCCGATCCCGATTGCTACGGAGGGGTCCGGATGCGGATCCGAATCCGGATCCGTTAGAAGTGTTGATGCACGAATCCGATATGGCCTCACGCCGGCCGCCGTCCGCATCGAGGGCTTCGATTGTTTGGACCACGAGCGTAGCTGCCGGAGCCGCGGGATTCCGGCGTTCGCATAGATGCATCCGCATAATTTAAGCAGAGATCCTATGCGGTCGTTGAAAGAAAGATTAGTGGAGGCCATTGAAATTATTATGAAATTAGGAGATTTTTTTTTAAAAAAAATATTATTAATGGAGGGAATTTTGTATTTGTAAATAGTTTAGGGGGCGATAAGTAATTATTGGCATTGTTATAATTTAGGGTTTATGGTCTTCATAGTTGAAGTTGTACAAAGAAATGTTGTTGAACCTACTTAAAATTAGGAATTGTTGGGGTGTTTTATTTAAATTATTGAAGCTATTAATTTAGTAATGCAATTTTATGTGTTGATTTGATTTGAAAAAAAAAAAAAAGGTTATATGTGTGTTATATGTGTCATGGTTTTCTTTATTGTGTTGGTATAAATGTAATAAGAGATGGCGTTTTGTATGTGAATTTGAAAATTTAATGGAGTGGGTTTGTAAATTTGAAATCATTCAACCGTTTCCTTACTAATTTGATGGTTTAGTAGGGTGAATTAATGAATATGTTTGTTTTTATTTATTTATTTTTAAATATTTGAGTGATAAATTATAAAATATTGTTGTGGGTCATTCTCTTATTTAGAGTGCATTTGGTTTGACTGTGGCTGTATGAAATCTCTGTTTAAAAGTTATCGTGGTAAATACGTGGTTTAAAAACTGATCTTCTATTTGAAAAATTCAGTTTTGAAAGTGTTATGCAATCAGCAATGTAGTGGGTGCTCTCACATGGTGCGAGGGCATTGCAGTTAGCGGCGCTGGTGCAACCATATAGCTCGAGGGCACTGGTAGAAAGCATTGCGGGGTGTTGGTGTTGCAGTGAGTGTCGTGGGGGCCCCTAATGAGCGCCCCCACGACTATATGGTTGCGACAATCAAGAAGGTGTGCCATGATAGTGTAGTGAAATGAGGAATAAGAGGCTCGTAGAAGGATATTAGTTGGTGAAAACTAGATATATAAGGGATTGTGTGGGGATGGGGCTATTGTTAGATAGCCACAGCCTTCAATGGATCTATGACAAGCCCACACACACCCACACACATTTGTGTGGGATAACACAATTGATTTTGTAAGTTATTGTCAAAATCTCTCAAAAATGTTGAAAATGAAGAGCATGATTAAGACAATATCTCACTCCTTCGAATTCTTAATTTATATAAGTGCGTGCTATCCTTTAATTGTGATTGAGTTTCTATAATAGCACATTAATCTTTAGGTTTTTTGCATGTAATTTACATCTTGAGTGGCTATTAGATTGTTAAAATGAATTATGATATGGTAATATGAGGGCAGGTTAGTGAAATGATTAGGTTAACATAAGTTCTTTGTAGGATCGATATACTGACTCAAATCTATATAATACATGATCGACACGTTTACTTGCATGATTGTGGTTGTTTCATAGCATGTCGACATCATGTTTTTGGCGCTATTATAAGGGAACGATGTTAAATTGTCTTTTTTAGGAAAATTTTTAGTTTAATCATTAGAGTTTAGACTTGAAACTTGTTGTGTTATATTTTTATCATTTTTAATTTATTATTTTAAGGGCTAGAAAATAAAAAAAAATTCATGTCACATATTTTTTATTTCTATTATGTACATATATTCATGTTAGATCTTAATTATGTAAATTTGTGTGAATTTATGCTTTTGTTAGATTTAGGGTCACACACAACATGTTTTAGGTTTATATGAGTAGGACCCAAAACCACAGATATAGTATCTTCTAACATAGAAATCGAAAAATCAATTTTTTTTTTAAATCACAAAACTAAAAAAAAAAAACCACTTAGCTATGTCAAATCTTTAAGAAGAATATCTTAGACCCCTCAGGGAGTATGTCAACTCATAATTAGAGGAAATTCATATGAATATTAATAATACTATTGTACAAGCCAACACCTTTGTGGTCAAATTTGTCATCTTCCAAATGATTCAGAACAATCAATTTATGGGATCACCCACAAAGGACCCTAACCTGCACTTAGCCAACTTTTTAGAACTGTGTCACTTTCAGGTATAATGGTGTCTTTAATGAAAACATTCGACGAAGGCTATTCCTTTCCTCACTTTGAGATAATGCTAAGATGTCGTTAAACTCTTTAGCACCAAAGTCGAATACCAAACGAAAGCTTAAAAATTCATGGACAAATATTTCGCTTCATTTAAGATTACCAAACTTTGAATTAATATCACATCGTTTATCCATTTACATGAGAGTCTATTTATGAATATTGGGAGAGAATCAAAGACCTGCTTAGGAAGTGCCCACACTATGCCCTAACTGATTGACTTATCATTCAAATCATTTATAATACGTTGGTAAGATCGTTAAGGTCAATCATAGATGTTGTTGCTGGTATATCTAAACCATTTGAGAAGTCCTATTCATTAATTGAAGGAATTTCTATGAATAATTTTCAACGACTCCCCGAGTGTTAACTCTTTCAAGGTAGCAAGTGTTTATGACACGAAAGTGTTAGCAATCCTAACTTTACAAGTAGTTGTCATATATAGAACCTTCATTGATGGTTGATGCCTCTCCCACATTAAGTTGACCACCATCCCCTATGTATTGATTCTCTCAATCAGGTATGTAGGTAGGACTCTCCATTATGATTGACGGGTCATGTATCTAATTAGATATGAGAGAATGAACCAAGAAAAAAAAATGAAAAGAACATGAAACCCTTCTACATTGCACTACCCTCGCCTTTCTCAATCAAGTAAAGAGAAAGGCGAGGGCAATGTAATGTAGAAGGGTTTCCAACAACAAGATCAATAACAATAGAAGAAAATGCATATTGAAAGCTAATGGATCCTTGCAGTGCTTCTATGAAGTCTATAAATGTAATTAATAATAGACTTAGTAACCCATATTCCAATACTTACAATCTCAGCTGAAGTAGCCACCCTAATTTTAACATGAATAATAAAATCTAAGGTGTAAGAAACCAGCTGTGGGGTAGCAACCAACCCAAACATATAGAAAATCGGAACAAGCAAGGCAATTATAACCCAAGACCGACCTATCAACCTGAATTCACTTCTAATCCCCAATTTTGGGACAAGAAATTATCCTTAGAAGAATTGGTTGTGAATATAGGGAATGAAATACACAATCACGCTACATCCATAAATAACACTTTTAGAGATCATAAGGAACATTACCAAGTAACATAAAAGTGAATCAAAATGACCAAAATGTGAACTAGTGCAATGTCGTTAGACGAAGAAGTAGAAAGGAGTTAGAGGATGTAGTTAGAGAAGAGAATATCATAGAAGAAGAGTATGAACCCGAGAGTTCTATTAAAAATCTTTAATAGACTTAGCAAAAAAAACTTCACCTTATAGGAAAGAATAAGAGAGACTGCCGCCTATTCCTTAAATATTAACATGATAAAAATTGGACCAAAAATTCTCTATAATTTTTAAATTATTGAAGAAGCTCGCTATTAATATTTCATTTGGTAAAACATTTAAACAAACTTTTAGTTACATGAGACTCATTAAAAAAATATTGAGATAAGAATTATAGATTTTCAAACTTTGAGACTATGACCCTAGTAGAGGTGTGTAATGCTATATTTTAAAGGGGTGCTTGAGATTTACAAGTGATAATCAATGAATGTCTTAAATTTCAAATATGAAGAAGTCATTATTTTAACCATATTAAATTTTCTCAATATTTATATAACTGTTGTGCATTTTTATTTACAAGCTTTAAACTTGGGATTATTTTGCAAAATATCTTAGATGATTCTTATGTGGCCCATCATCCCCTCCCATTCCCCTTTAATTTTAATTTCCTTCTCATTATTCCTTTGAACTATCATCATCTTTCCTCAAGCATGTAACTTCTTAGATTGCCCTTCTCTTTTCTCATTAACAAGTAAAAGTATTCCAAAACTCTATTCTCTTAATTTTTGTTGACTTTCCTTTCATTATCTCCTACTATTTTGGATGTAGACCTCACTTTCATAAAAAGCCAAACATTCAAGTTCTCTACAACCAAGCTACAAATCTGCTAGTGACACTATATCGTTATTACTTAGCTTAAATATTTACAAATATCATTTAAAATATACTTTTTAACTACTTAATATACTATTACTTTTCGAGGAGAGGACACTGATCTAGGATAAGTTATTTTAAAATTCCTATAAAAATAAAAGGAATAATTAACTAGTCGTGGTTTATGCTATATAATTTATTATTTTTTTATTTCTTGAAATATACATAATATTAATTTACATACAACAATTTCATAACATTATAAGAATATTGCTATATTATCCTTTCTTCAGAAGCATTGGACTCATCTAGCAACTTAATGAACAATGATGTAGAGGTATGGCATAAGGTTGTTTGAGAGTTAGAGAAAGCTTAAATTTATAGGTTTAGTTTTAGAGTTTGAGAGTTAGAGAAAGCTTAAATTTATAGGTTTAGTTTTAGAAAAAAGCATGATAGATTTAGGTATTGCATTTGATGATACAACTTTTCAAGGGTTTGTCCAAAATTTGCCACAAATTCATTACTAACTTATAATGAATTATTTCTCACAAAACAATCGAATATTCGCTTCACTCCATGATCTTCATAGCCTAATAATGTGCTTTGGTTCATTTGCATTGCACAATCATCATTATTTTCTATGTTTGCTTCGATTCTACTTCTTAGGCTATGTTATTTGTTCACAAATACTTATTGATTTTTTTAAAATATATTTATTAATATGTCCCTAATTAATTAATGCGGAAAGAGTTGGGATTCACGTGATTCTTGATATCCTTGATATTATATAAATAATTAATTTAATTTTAAATAAATTATGGATAAATAATTTTTGGAAAAATTACGTACATACCACACAATTCTTATTCATTTACATATTAAACATGCACCATTACTGCATGAAAATGTATATTTTATTTTTAATAAATTAGTAATAATGATATTTTTGTGGTATTATGAAAAAATATATGGTAGATATTGCAAATATAATTAAAAAAATTTGATCTTCTTAGATATAATTTTTATTGCTATTATTAATTAATGATTTTAATTTATATAAATTTTATTTGTATTGACATAGCAAATATATTGAAATAAATAATATGCTATAAGTTTCATGACAACATATCAAATACTAAATCATGCATATGTGGTTAGGAGGATGGTTATAAATTCCCCAATAAATACAATTATTTTTTTAGATGAATAAAATTATTAAAATATTTATATCAAAACTCATAATAAAATATTCAAAATATCAAGAGACATTTTTCCCTTTGAGATAATTCATCACATTGCTTATTATACTTGACCTTAATTAATATAATGGGAGCTAGCTTAGGTTTTAAGGTATTAACTATACTATAAAATATTTAATAATGGGATATTCAAATATTAAAGATTTATTAATGCAAAGAGGTTTGGTAGTTTTATGATTGATGAATTATGATAATAAGATTAAAATAAATAAAGTTTATCATGTTTTGTGCTCTTTTAGGGTATGTTTGGGCCAGCTGTAGAGAGAAAACATATAGAAAGCTGTCACTGCACCTAGTCAGAACCAGTGGGAAAACGCAGATTTCAACTACAATTTTTTGAAAAAACTGTCAAAAGACAATTTACCCAAACAAACAAAATGTGCAACGCCTCAAATGGACCATTATTCATCACAAATGCATGCATAAACTTATATTATGATTAATTAGATTAATTCATCATTTGTATATAGCTTACTTTAAACTTGGATTTTATCCATCCTAATAAAAATCCTCATACTAATATTGTGGTGTGGAAAGCCATGGTGATGCCATATTTCATTGATCCAGAGTTTAGTATGTGCACGTCAGGTGTTTGATGAAATGCCGGTGACGAAAAACCGTTTCAACGAATCTTATGCTTGTGGAGGCCTAGAAAATATTTTTACTCATGCCGGAGTATATATTCCCTTATTTATTTTTCAATTATAGTTTGTAAAAAAATAATTTTATAATAATATAAAATTTGAGGGACATTTACATGCATACAACCCGATTCCTATGTATTTACGTATCTAACATTTAAATATTATCTCTTCAAGTAAATATGTGATGAAGGTTTAAATGTGTATATATGTAAAAACATAGAAAATAAGTGATATGTTTGTAAATATTCCAAAAGGTGGTGTGAGTTGATGAGAAGGAAGTGAGGTGATTTTATATATTTATTTATTTTCTTTCTGTTTAAGCAAGATGAGTGTTTGGGTGAGAATGTGAAGAGTTGTGAAAATTTTGACATTTACAAATTCATTGTTAATTAATTCATAATCTAATTAGCAACTCTTATTAACCTAATCTTCAATCAATACTCCTTAATTAGACAAAAGCTAAAAGAAGTTGTACTAATTAATAAGAACAAACGCCATCATATTACACGTAAAAAAGGAAATATTTACATGCATATCACTCAAATTTTATGTATTTATAAATATAGCACCCAAACCTATATATATATATATTGATGTGTGCCGGAAAATTTGTGGCGGTATAGTGATGGATTATTGTCTTAAGGTTGCACGAGAATTCAACACACACACAAATAAAAGAAGAGAAGTAAGCAGGAGGAGACAACTCGACTTTTTACGTGAAAAACCCTTGAAGGGGAAAAACAAGGGGGTTAGCCCAGTTAGAATAATCCACTATAAATGATGAGTACACATGTCCATTCTTCTTGAAAATTAGGGGAGAAGAAATTAAAAAATATATATAATTATAATCTAGCTGCAGTTCTTGGTGACAGCATGTTGCAAGGGTCATTGTTGATTGTTGTGGATGTAGTAGTCCGTCATTAGTGTTGTAGATGGTTGTTACAAAAGCGTTGATTGACAAAAAAAATTGTAGGAAGCAGTTACGGGAGCTTTGGATGACATATGCCATAGTGGCAAGTATGAAAGACGTTCGAAGGCCACTGGGGCTTGAGCTGGGAGCCGAACGAGCTGTGAGTCACGTAGGTTATACGGGCGATTATGAATGATATACGTAGGCCGCGAGAACCGGAGTTGGGAGCTGCATGAGCTGATGACCTCGCAAGTCGTTTGGGCGAGTATGAATGAAGTCTGTAGGCCATGTCAGCCAGATTCAATAGCTGCACGAGCTATGAACCAAGTTGGTCGTAGGGGCCAGTATGAATAACGTCCGTAGGCCGTAGGGGCCAGAGTCAGAGCTGCACGAGCTATGAATCACGTATGTCGTTGTTGATGTATGGACCGTAGTGATGAGCTCATGTCCCACGACGATGACTAGCGACGTCTGGTTGGTGGGGAAAGACGATGATTGGTTGAGATCGATGGTGACAGTCTACAGTGGATGACGACGATCAACGAGTGTCGACGAAGGCTGGTGGTGGTCGATGGTGATCGACGATGGTCGACTACGGTCAGGATGGTGTTGGACTTCAGCTCCTTCTCAAAGCTTCCAGTTCCCTCTGAAGCTTCAAGTCTCCCCCTCATGTGAGGGGTGGAGCTCTATTTATAGTATTTTGGGTGTCATTAATGCATGAATAAGAATCATTTTGATCAGATGGACCAGAAAACATCCTTCGATCAAAATACGTTTAATGGACATTTGAATGCCTTAACGATGTCATAATTGCACAATCTTAGGCTCGTTGGATATTTCTTGTCGAGACACTCAATTCGACTATAAACTTGTCATATTCAACAACCGTTTGACATTCTAAATGTGTTCGAAAATCATCTAAGAATGGTTTAATGATTTGATCCGGGCTTGATTTGACTCAGATTGGAATGATTTTGATATCATTAGTTCCGTCTCATCGAGATGATCAGTTTGACTATAAATTTATTGAAATCAGAGCTATGGATGAGTTTTTATCAATGTTTGAACATCACTTGCTCAAAATAATATCTCGAGAATTTTGTCATGCTCTGAAATTTGTGTCGGATAGTGAAAATTTGTTGGTATATATATATATATATATTGAAAGCCCAAAAAGGCTAATATATTAAATAAAAAGAAAGATACAGATACAATATGTGGGGGGGCAAGCATGATATCTGCCCACACAAAAAACCACAAATGATTCCAAAACTAGAAAAAAACAAAAAAATACATTAGATACTAAAATAAAAAGCCTAACAATGCTGAAATACATAGTATCATGTGGCTCAATAGTGACCCAATTCGGTCTTGCCTCTGCCTCTAGTTCTAGGATAGGAGCAAACTAATAAGCTGGTAAGATGATTGTCATTGCCAGTAGTAACCAATGTATCATCCAATATGATCCCCAACTGGAGTCGCCCTCCATTATATATATATATATATACTTACATATTTCAAGCCCAAACGAGCCGAACACGAACGAATAAACCTTTTTCGTATACAACTCATTGATATATTGAGCATAAAATAATTATTCGTATTTTACACATCTATTTAATGAATAAGCTGAACACAAACAATTCACGAATAGTTAATCATTTTGACAGCCGTGACAGGGTTGCAAGAAAATATTACATTGACAGATCCTTACATATGTGATGCATATAATATTCGATTACAATCCAAGGCTGAGATCAAGAGAGCAATCCTTTCCATGCTCCAAATTCTCTTGATGACTACTCATCCCATCGTCTCTAACCTCCGAGCTCCCTTTCGACGCGAAATCCTCCCACTCAAACGCCGGCTTCCACAGCAATGTTTCCGGCTTCCTCGGCCTCTCCGTCGGCGCCGCTGCCTTCCACAGCTCCCTCGTTGCTCGAATCCTCTCCATAAGCCTATAGAAGTCCTTCATCTTCTCGTCCTCTTCCTCTTCTTCCTCCCTTTCCTTTCCTTGATCTCTCTTCTCCTCTTGCGCCATTAAAGAATCCCAGCTCTCCTGCTCTCGAATCATGGAGTTTATGTATGCTTATATATGGAGACATGGACGCTTGGCTTTGTTAAATAAAGACCTGGGAGAGAATTATGGAGAGTTAGGCTTTGACCCGCAGTCGGTAGGCATGATGGCTCGAGCGTGTGTGAGGTCAGCTTTAATGATATTCTCATGCGTGACGTCATGAGAGGACGTCAGCAGATGACGTATTAACCCCTTTTTTTTTCTTAAAGCTAATGTAATATGTTTATTTGAATTTTTTTTTATGTAATATTATAGTTTAGGTTATTACACATTAGGCTCAACTTTATTTACAAAATAAATAAATAAAAAAGATATCGAAAAGTTAAAATTGCACTAATTTTTAGCATAGAAATATTAACGCTAATGTAATATGTTTATTTGAATTTTTTTTTATGTAATATTATAGTTTAGGTTATTTCACATTAGGCTCAACTTTACAAAATAAATAAAAAAAAATATATATCGAAAAGCTAAAATTGCTCTAATATTTAGCATAGAAATGTGGAAATGATTAAATTGAGATAAGGAAGCGTAAAGAGTTGATTGAGATATTTTATGATGAATGTTGCATTGACATGAACCTCTATTTATAGACGTAGGTCACAAAATTACAAAATTACATATTACTCTATCATTATTAACTTTCGTGGGAAACTTTTGACAATTACAGAATTATTTGCATATCATAAAAATCGAGAATCGATTAGATCGATTAGGGTTGTCGATCATTCGGTATGACTAGACTCGATTGGTAACGAGTTTGAAAGAGTGCCCCCAAGTCGATCGTCTTGAAGACTAATTACTGCCCTGTGAGAGCTTCTCCTGACGCCTTCTGCCGATTATTCGAACAAGGTGCTTTAGTTTCCAACATTCATCCAAAACAATCGTCAACATACTTGACCGTCTGATCATCCACATCTATTTCTTGAACCATTCATCTACTTGAGATTTGTGCTATATATATATATATATATACAATTGTAAATTTTTAGTTAGAAAGTCGATAGAGGTGATCCATAGGCAAATTCATGATAGGTAACCGATAAGAAGATTAATATATAAAAAAAAGATTAAGAGGGATAGTAGGTAAAAGTAAGACTGAGAATAATTATGCTTATTTCTTTCAAATTTTACACCAAAAATCCTAGCATGTTAAAGACCAATTTGCTTAAAATATTTAATTTGGAGAATACAAACTCAATCTGTGATAGAACCGTCAACGCATAGAGGTGATCCATAGGCAAATTCATGATAGGTAACCCACAAAACTAATATGTGAATCAGTTCGTATCAAGTCAACTAAGTTGCACACTAACCAACACCAATCAAACGTGGCCCAAGAAAGCTAAGTTTGCCAGCTTGCCTATTTGCCCCAAACACACGACGACCCATGATTTATTAAGAACAACCTAGGAGTTCCTTGGTACCAAGATCAAGATGTTCATTTGGCATGCAATACAAACTCAATCTGGCACCAATTAATCAGAAATCGATCTACTCCATATCCCTCATTTATCTGTCATGTAAGTACATGTTGACATACTACAAGGATGGCTTATAGTTCTTCTCATCTTTCATCATTCAATTTGCCTTCCTTAGGATTGTCTTGATATAGTTCTTTGTGATCCAAATCCTCTAGGCTTCAAGAGGCATCATCAGGCCACACAATCTATCCTCACTCATTATTAACCCCATGTAATCTAATCCTAGTTCAATTCAAACTACATTAAAATTTCTTAGAAGGAAACTAACTAATTTACAAATAAAAGTTAGTAGGCACATAACACACTCAAAGTCGGTGTGTGCATGTGCACATACTATTATCACCAAAGTGCCAAGTCACACGTCCTATTTGATCATGTTTAGAGGAATAAGCACGAATAAAGCACATGCAAGGAAGTTTATTAATTTTTATTCAATATTGGTGTTTGTTTTACTAAGCATGATCTCATATAGAAAATAAGTATAAAGATTACTAAAAAGTAGCCCTAACATTAAGTCTAATGAGCAAACATTCATCCTATTAATAATTCGAAGCTAGTAAACATCATTAAAAATAGAAATCATCCATAATAATCACATAAATCAGTCGCCACCTCTCTAACCTAATTCTTGGTGGAGGTATCAAAAATTGACTTGATACGCCAACTCGACTAAAAAAATTTGGGTTTGGTTAACTCAAATAATTTTTAGGATTAGTTTTAGTTACAAATCTTAACCTATTTTATTTTTGGGGCCAGATTCTAATTAACCTGCTAACCCGAAATTTACTCAAAATCAAACCGTCAATCCAAAATTGACTCAAATAGATATTATACCTTGTATTAAACTTATTATACAAGTCGGGTTTAGGTCGACAGATTGAAGGTGGGTCAAGTTTGGGTTGGACATTCTGACCAACTTAAAATTTAGGTCAGGTTCAGATCAATTTGGGTCAAAGTAAAACCTGAACTACGAATACGATTAGACAAATCTAAGCCGAATCTAGTGGGCTAGCTAACAATCTAATGTATGTGTGGCTGGTGATACACCTTCTAGACCTTAAAGTTTAAATTTTAGTTTAATTAAGAATTTAAATTTTCCAATAAGGGGGTTTTAATTTAATTAATTAATATTTAAAAGTTAGTAATATATATTTTTTCTTGATATTAATTATATTCAATTTTGATTTTTTAACTTTAGGAGGACTAGCATTTGTGGGACCCACATAAAAGGGTTCATACTATTCTTAGCCCCTGACCAAAGAAAAATATGTTGAGATTTTCATACTTATTTTACACAGTTTTTGATGATATTGCACTTTAAAGAAAAATATTTTTGATGTTTTGTTACAGGAATGATGAATTAGGGTCATTGGAGCAAAAAGATGCAAAAAGAAGCGAATTTGGAGCGAAAATGTCCAAACAAAATGTGAAGATGTGAACTAGGGCGCCGACGGCGAGCCCAACGGCACCGATGGCGGACTTTTTCCGAGACTCTAGATTTAATTCACTTAGAAGGCCCACCGACGACGCCCTTGAGGCCGACGGCGGCGAGCTCGACGGTTATGTCCAACAATGCATTGGATGAGGACGAATTTTGGAGGGATGCTTAGGCAACTCTTGGGAAAACTCATCCACAACTTTAAAAAGAAGCTTTTGGCCGAAAATAAGAGGGTGTTAAGATGAAGTTAAGTGTTGGGAAAGTGTAGAGAGTCTAATTTGTGAGGAATTTTTCGAGAGATTGTAAGAGTGGAGGGAAAGTGAAAGATTTCTTCCTCCTTGCCGCTTCGAATCGAAGAGGAATTCTATGTGCTGTAAAGAAAGGAAAAGATTCAGAGGAACTTCAAGGAGTTTGCTTGGGGAAAAATTAGAGAAAAATGTTATTTAATTGTTGTAGTTTGTATGACTTTGCTTTTATATATGAATTCCGAGTTTTGTTGTGTCTTCCCCATAAGATCTGAGTAGTTTTCTCTGTCTTTGTCCTTGTCTTGAGATTTGTGAAATGGTGATTTGAATTGGTGGAGCAATGAAAATATTAAAGAAGTTGTGATGATCTTTTTACTTCGATCTTAATTTACTTTCAATCTGGCCAATTGATTTGTTAAAATATGTTGAGTTTTACAACTAAA
>NW_018165112.1:0-248 GCF_001263595.1 Phalaenopsis equestris | reverse complement strand
ATGACCCAAAAAATCCAAAAATTCCTAAAAAAATCATCACTTAGAAGGCCCACCGACGACGCCCTTGAGGCCGACGGCGGCGAGCTCGACGGTTATGTCCAACAATGCATTGGATGAGGACGAATTTTGGAGGGATGCTTAGGCAACTCTTGGGAAAACTCATCCACAACTTTAAAAAGAAGCTTTTGGCCGAAAATAAGAGGGTGTTAAGATGAAGTTAAGTGTTGGGAAAGTGTAGAGAGTCTAAT
>NW_018165111.1:140587-140795 GCF_001263595.1 Phalaenopsis equestris | reverse complement strand
GCCGACTAGGAAATAAAATGCAAAGGGGAAGAAATGTTATGCTTTCGCGTAGTTTGCACGACGCATAAATAAGCCCGACGAAAACTTGCAGGTAAAATGAGAGTCTTTTGCACCCTCTTGAAAGATGTTGAAGTTCGTTGTCGTTTCGATCTGACGAAAGATACGACACCGGCAAGGCAGAAGCCGGCGGGGCGGGGGGGGGTCGGCG
>NW_018165111.1:124781-139767 GCF_001263595.1 Phalaenopsis equestris | reverse complement strand
TCATTCGGGGTCGTTTGGGCCACTTTTTCGACGATCGTGCCCAAAACGATAATTTGTGCACTTTCACCCCGCCCGCGAAGCCGTAGTGAAGTGGACATCCCCCGTAAGTGAAATCGATGTTCTAGACATAGTGGCGGGGTTCATTTCATCATTTGGGGTCATCTAGACAACTTCACCAATGATCGGGTCAATTTGAGTCAAATTCGTGCATGACGCGCGATAACAAATTTTCGCCGATCATAGGTGGACACCCTATACTTATGACATCCAAAAATTGATGCCAACAAAACTTTATTTGTCCTCATTAAAATTTCCTTTTAAATTAAAATTATTTTAAAATGATATGAGATATGTGGTCTTACCTTAAGGATTGCATATGGTCCCCAAATCATAGGGCCATGAGCCTCATCAATCTTGGAGGAGCTCACAAATACTTTCCCCCTACTTTCATTTTCTACTGCCTACAAATTCCTCTGTTTTTGCTAGAATCTTAAAGACTTAATTAATCCTTGCAATAATGCTAAGCCAGTTTCACTAAATTAGTAAACTAGAGATTTTTCTACAGAAATAGATATTAGACATTCCTCATAGGATCGATAAGCGGACTCTTAAACTGCATGTAACTTGACATGTGCACTTGCATTGTATGATAGACTTAATTTTTGATAAGTTTTGGTACGTCAAGTTTTCGGCATCGTTGCGAGGGAAATGTGCTAATAATTGTTTCTAATTTTAGGAGTGCTTTATTTGAAAATTTTAGAATTTAAGTATGACATTTTAAATTTCTTAAGTTTATTATTTATATTAAACCATCTATATTGTTGCTGTGTTTCTTTGCAGGTGCTAAAAATTAAAAATCTAAAAACAAATTATGAAGAAAAAAATCCCAAAAAATATCCTATATTAAAAGTTGTTGTTTTTTTCATATTGTGTGTGCATTGCATGTTTTTTTGTTGACTGGCTTATGTGGGTCAGTGTGACTATGTTCTACATAAATTTTTATTTGTCTCTATTGTGTATAGGATATTTGAGTCTAACCTCTCCCCTTTCGACCTTGAGATCAATCACATATTTAGAATTTTTTGGAGAACTTAATTGATTTTTGAAACACCCCATTAGATGGCTAGACCTAACTCCACCATCATAAAAACAATTTTGGAATATGCCAACCCATCTATTGAGGAAATTCATATGAGCATTAATTACCTATATTTTGAAGCAAATCTTTTTAGATTGAGACCTGCCATATTCTAAATGATTTAAAAGAACCAGTTTGGGGGACATTTTTTTGAAGAGCAAAACCTTCACTTAGCCCATTTTCTTGAACAATATGTCACATTTCAATATAACTGTCCTCATAGATGCCATTAGGCTATTTCTTTTTTTTACTTGAGGGACAAAGCTAAGGTATGAATTAACTCCATAACACCAGAATTAATCACCATATGGAATGACCTCACACAAAATTTTTAGAGAAATATTTTCCAAAGTCCAAAATGGCAAAGCATAGAAACTACAACTCCTTGTTCACCCAAATGAATGGAAAGTCCTTTCGTGAGGTCTAGGGGAGATTTAATGAATTAACTAGGAGGCGCCCACACCATGCCTTACCTAATTAGATAATCATTCAAACTTCTTACATTGGATTGGTAGGTTCCCTGAGATCCACAATAAATGCTATCATAGAAGGATCACTAATTTCTAAAAATTTTGATTATGCCTAGCAACTGATAAAAGAAATGGCCACAAGCAATTTTCAATGGCCAGTTGAGAGAGACAAACCATAAAAAGTGGCTAGCGTGCATGAATATGTCTTGCTTTCTATTCTTGTGACCCAAGTAGCTCCCCTTCCTAGAGAGTTTGACAACTTTGGGATGAATTCAATGCAAGAACTTCCACCCAACGATGTATTGATTCATGGACCAATGGTCGATCATAGTATCTCTACTAATAGAATCTATTAATGTCATAAGAAACCATGATGATATCCCTTATTTCAACATCTATAACCCAGGCACGAGAAACCACCCAAATTTCTCTTGAAATAATAACAACCAGTGGTGGGAGAACACTCCAAATAACCTTGTAGATAGTTAGACATCTCAAAGTAATTACCTCTAGAGGTAGTTATACCAATTAAGATTCCAAGCTGACTCCCAACCTGCCGAAGAGAAATAATGTATCGGGGATCTAGTTAGGAACACCTGAAAAAGCCAATCTGTAATCATTAAAATTTAGGAAATTCAATTAGGACAATTGACGAACTCAATGAGAAATAAACTGCCAGAAGCGCTGTCTAGCACATCTGAGGCAGTACAAGTAAGTGATGGAGTAAGAAAGGAAGCTGACTATCTACGTAAAATTACCCTTATAAAGCCTAACAAAGAAGAAGTCTCCTTTATCATTCCTATTAACCTTATTGATTAACTTTTGACATGCTTTAATTCTACGTAATTTTAACTACTATTTTTCTTGCATTTTACATGTTATTCTTATTTTTTGTCATAGATTTATGCTTAGCAAATATTTTTTATTAATTGTGTGCAGGATGTAGAAGTTTAATACGATTAAGTTTGAATGAGAAAATCAAGGTAAAAAGTGTTCTTAAGTAGCATGACCACAATAAAGCTAGCATGACCACGTCCCGTATTAAACACAACTTTTGTGATTATGCTAGAATTATCATGACACTTCCATCTAGAATAGTAGATCAGTGTGACCATGCCACAATAAGGTGTGAGCATGCTGACCCATGCAGTCTAATAATATGACCATGCAGAAAATGGGGGCATGACCATATTGATAAATAAGAAATCATTTTAGGAAGGAAAATTGATGAATCAAGCCACAATTATTACTATAAAAATAAATTCTTAGGTCTTTTAGAAAGGAGTTTTTCATCAAAAAGGGCTTGAAGATTGAAAGAAGAGAGTTTGGGAGAGATTTTGAGGTCTCTCTTGAAGGTTGTTGTTGACCTCCCTTTTGGTTGAGGTTTAGTTCTTCCTCTTTAGTAGCCTAAGGTCTAGCCATAGGACTTTCCTATTGACTATTCTTAGAAAACTAGACAAGCAAACCTCACCATTAGAGATTCCACACTCTTTTCTACTCACATTGAAGTTTCACATATTGGTCCTAACCTCTAGCAATTAATAGGTGAGGTCACTATGGGAGAACTCAAGGTGAGTTACCCTTAGGACTGCTGGACCTTAGGATTGACCCTGAGTGTTGGTCTAGGGATAAGAAACTCACTTGCAATCACTTGGACTCATAATCACTCACTAACCTAAACCCAAAATTTCTAGGCTTTGGTCCCTTGATACATTTGGGGGACTCCTGTAGGTCGGCCTTTTTCCACTAAACTCTCCCAAATTACCTAAGTACCCTTGAAACCCTAAATTTCCCAAAATTCCAAAATTTACCCAAAAATGGCCAAAATTTTTCAAAAATCATTTCAAACTTTTTGAAAACATCCAAAGTACCCAAAATCAACAAAAAAATTGCCAAATTACTAAAATACCCCTCTTTGGCCAAAAATTCAAAAAATTCTAAAAAATTCCAAAAAATCTCAAAACCTCCCAAATATTCCCAATTTCATTTTTCTCAACTATCACATGACCCAATTTGGCCAATTTGGCCACCTTTGACTAAAACCCCCAAATTGCCCTTTATAGGCCCATATTTTCCCCAAATTAACCCAAATGTCTATCCAATTGGTCTCAATTTACCCAAATTTTAATTCGAAACTAAAGTTAAATCTTGATATGACCAATATAGACCATATCCAAGCTCAATAAATCCATCCTTTGAACCTAATTTTGATTTAGATCAAAACCCCAAATTTGACCCTATGGCTTGATTCCACCAAATTTAACCCACAGCCCACTCAATTGGCCACAATTTGTGTTGAAAAACCATCCTAACATCCACATAAATCGAAATTGGCCTTCAATTGGCCTTGGTGAGGCCTCAATTTCATTTGATTTCAACCTAAGTCCAATTTCAACCTAAGTCCTTCAACCTAAGTCCAAAAGCCCAAAATTTGCCCTAAATTGGCCATGTCTCAAAATCTCACCAAATTGAGGGCCTTAAGCCTAAAATTTCCACTCCATCCCTTCATGAAAAATCTTCAAAACATCTCCATTGATCATTTAAACAATGAAATTTGGACTTAACCCAAGTCTAGCCAAACCTAGACCAATGTCTATCCTAACATGCCCAAATTGACCAAATTTCAAAAATCCATCAAATTGACCCACCAATCGAATTCAAAAATCACTTCAACCCTTTACCAAAAATCATCATAACAATCATCCACACAATGTTGATCACACAATGTTGATCAATAAATTTTTTGATCAATAAATTTTGTCAATTGACATGGTTAACCTATCCCAAACCCAAACTTTGATCACTTGAACCCATGCATTAAACATGACCAAACCACCTTAAAGCAGTCAGATTAACTCCACCTCAACCATTCGTTAGACCCTAAGACTGAGCCAAAACCCTGAGCCAAACCTAAAATAAGCCATGGACCAAAAGTCCCCCAAATTAAGGGATCTTATTTCCAAAAATGTACATGCTTAAGATACCCTTACCAAAACTATGCTTAAGATACCCTTACCAACCCTTACCAAAACTAAACCCCGTTGCATTAAATTGCTTTGACAGATTCCACTGGATGCCATGAGCACCTAGCCACCTCCCCCATGGAACTTCACCCAAATAAAAACTAGAGGCTAGCTCAGCCAAATAAAATTGTAGAGCTCCTCTGACCTCTACCTAAGCAACATAATGCACCCCATAATTGGCCATGACAGCTACCCCTAGCCATTTTTGTAAAAAGCACCTCTCACGGCCATGGAGGGGATGCTAAAAATTTCTCAGAGAGACTTCTCCAAATTGACCATAGAGTTTCCCTAAGATCCCCTCAGTGCATTCCAACTATTTTCTCTCACCAATTTCCACGGTAGGAGTTTAATTTTGAGCTCGAAATCTTGCCGAAAACCAGGCCAGAGCCCAATACACCTCCACAGTCCACAATACACCTCCACAGTCCACCGTACACCTCCACAGTCCACCAAACTCAAATTAAATTCACCCAAACCTTCACAACAGTGAAAGGAGCTAAATCACCATCAAATCTCCCTCTCACAGAGCCTCTACCATAGCTCTAGACCAACACCCAAATCTGGCCATGATTGAAATCATATCTAGGCCTTACACCAAGACCAGAGACTCAATCCCTAGCTTCTTTGGATCACAACGAACATGTCGAGACTCTCTGATCAAAGCTTCACTTCTCAGAGGAAAGGTATAAAATATCTCCCCCTCTCGAGCCTTTTTTGATTCTCCATTTGATTAGGCTTAATTTAATTGCATGATTACAGTCCATAGGATCAAAGTCGAAGTGATTTAATTGAGTCTAGGCCGAGATCTTAAGGTTTTAGTGTTGACGATCATAGGATCACTCTATCGGGGACAATGATGGGGAACCATTTGATTGAGCGTGTATCAAGTAGACAATGGAGATCAAGCCAGACAACGCTTCCTTACATGAACCGCGGGCCGAGTCAGTGCGAACGTCAAATGGGAGCGCACTACGTGGAGTTTCAGAGCTGCCTAGTATCCAGTCAGTGCTGCACGTTTAAATAGATAAATAGGGAATTAATTAATTCAGAAAATAGCCCGTAACTTTAAAAATTCATATCTTGGTGTAGAAAAATCACAAAAATAAAATAAAAATACCCTCTTACTAAGTGAACAGAGGAGAACAATGTGGAAATAATTTGAATTCCATGTGATGCTTATTTTATTTTTAATTAATTAAACACTGCCTTGGATGTTTTGATTCTCCATGCATGTAGTGATATTACCATAGCTTGAAATTTTAACTTGTTGTTGCCTCTGTCTTAGGGAACATTCCATGATTTTTTCAAAGTTAGAGGAGGTCCCTAGATAGAGAATCATATTTTTCAAGTTTATGAGCATTATTTACTTAAAATAATCATGAAAATTAGCATGCTGCTTAGGAAAAATTCAAGAAAATTTTGGAAGGTTTATGATGACTAGAGAGCCTTCGGGAAAATTTCTCATGATTTAAGTCATTTAAAATGTATCTAATCTTTACAAACCCTAAATCACAAAAATAATTAATTTTGAAAAATACAAATGACTTGATTTTTTATCTCAATGTTTTTTAGGATCCAAAAAACTCACCATAAAAATTTCAAAGCATTTTAAGTTCATTTGATATATTAAATTAATTTTTCAAGTTAATTAACATTTTTGGCACTAAAATGATTTTTAACAATTTAAATATAACTTGAAAAACTATAAAAATTGGTTTTTTAAGTTCTTTGTGATAAGGGATATTTTCTAAAAATAAAATGATATTCAAAATAAAAACTTGAATTTTAGCCTATTTTAAATATTTAAATAATTAAAAATCCCTAAAAATCATAAAAATAATAAGCTTCATGGAAATATTTTAAATTGCTTCTTAAGCCCTTAGAAATAATTAAAATATTTTTTCTGATTTTCTAAATAAAGATATTGAATTTCAAAGTTTAAAAATAAATCTTAAAGGTTAAAATGGGTTTTCACTAATAATAAGTCCAATAAATCAAACAAAACTCAAAAAAAATATAAAGTTCTATTCTAAGTTCTCTAACCTCAGGGAGATTTTTCCAAAATATAAAACTTAATTTTTCCTATTTAAAATAATTTTTATTTAATAAATATTCCATAACTTAAAATAATTCTTGAAATTCAAATAAAATTTAGAAAGACATGAAATTTGGTCCAAAGGCTTCTCTAATCTAGGTCTACCTCCAATAAAAATTTCAAGGGATTAGGATTTACCTTGGTCAAGTTAGAAATTTTCTTTTAAAAATCATATTTTTGCATGAAAATAATTATATAAAATAAATTAAATTTTGAAAAATAACTTCATTGATGGACCTGAACCTAAGAATTTTGACCACCTGAAATCTCTGAGCTATGTTGCATGAAAATAATGGACCTGAACCTAAGAATTTTTAAGTCAATAATTAATCAATTTAATACCCTTCTTTGATTTTCAAATAAAATTCAAATCATGAATCATGACCACCTAAAGCTTAACATTTTAAAAACTAATTAAGGCACTCACCTAGGTCTTAAGGGATTAGTAGTGACTTAGTCTAAATCAAGTTTCATTTAAATGAGGATTAGAAAAGTAAACATCATTTAAAATTAAAACATTTTTCAAACACTACGAGCTTAATTAGGGTCAAAATTTGGTTAAAGACACTCACCTAGGTCTTAAGGGCTTAGTAGTGACTTAGGCTAAATTAAGTTTCATTTAAATGAGGATTAGAAAAGTAAATATCATTGAAATTTAGAACATCTTTAAAGCACTACAAGCCTAATTAGGATCAAAATTTGGATAAGTGTTCCAATAACACTAACTTTACACCTATAATGACAGAATATAAGTTCTTCACCCACATAATTTTCAAAATTAAATTACATGTTATAATTACCCTATTCTTAGGGATAATTGATACATCAATGTTCATTGAGCATTAGGGTGTTTTATAGGATGAACTATTAAGCAACATAATAAGTTGAAAAGAAGTCGGGATCTTCCACCAGGCAGCGAGAGAGTAGCACAGACCTGCTTCTTTCTCTAGATCTGTTGGATACCTCGGAGATCTACTAAACTTAATATATCTTTTGCTTGGAAACATCATCACTAATTAAACTCCTAAGAACCCACCAAGATATGACCTAGGGTTAGATAGGTCGTCAAAAATTTTACTTCCCTGTTTCATATAAACTGCTTTAACATGCCTTTTGAGTTTCAGGTGGTGGAATGATAAAACTTGCCATGTACACTTTTATAGTTTTCAGTATTGTCTATTTTGTACTTTCATACTATACTTTTATACCTATAAACTTGCATGTTAAACAACAACACCACCCTGTATGAAAACTAAAACTATCAGGCCACAAAAGCAAAACCAAAACTAAAACTAAAATCAACTAAGATAAAATTCACCTCCACAACATTCAAAATATAAAACAACTCAAAATTTAATCACAAACATCATGAAAAACTACAAATTCAACTAAATTAAGACGTCTCTATCAGATGATCAGGAATCCCTCAGAGGAGGTAACCTATGGTTGCTAACGAGGCTTCCTACGGTCTAAATGAAATTATGGAACTCATTAAGTTGAGTTTAGTAAATTCATTTGGACTAAGTGAATCCAATAGAAAATAGTGGTGTCAGAACGAGGGAACTATAGGATACTAATCTGTGTCACTCTAATCAACTTTAATATGCCCCCATAATATTTGAAGAACTTCAACCATAGGGCCACCTGCTTTGATATTATAACTAACACACTAGAAAACTCAAACTCATCACGACAATGAGCTTGGAGCTAGAATGGTGGGAGCACGACCATCTTCAACAGCAAAACCTGTCTTCCCCAACTAAACCAATCTTCCTTCCTTAGATATAAACAATAAAGCCATAGGAAGTTGCTTTATTACGCAAAGTAAATCCTCACCTTATCTTTAGACCTTTGTATAACCATGCTATACAATATAAGCCCTAACTCGTCTTAGGATTTTGAGGTTGTCGTCCATCACGACTTAAACCCTCACATCTTCCAAGCTATCCATGTGATAGTTTCACACGAATGTAAGCCCTAACTAATGAAATTGGCAGGATGAAACAAATAAATATTTCTTCTCAAAACTGAAGCCAAACATTAGGATAGCTTGGGAAGTCACCGTCTCCATTGGATCCATAACATTCCCTTGTTCTTCCTCCTTTGAGATCCATAACATTCCCTTGTTCTTCCTTATTGGAAGCATGTCCGAACTTTCACACCTCTACGTCCGATCTCATTGAAAAGTCCTACCCTTTGAAGGACTTTGAAGATAATATTTCCTGATTTTTATCGAGAGTCTTCTTAGGTGACTTTGGTCATTTAATATGTAATTAGCTGTAGGGGATCCATAACATTCCCTTGTTCTTCCTCCTTTGAGATCCATAACATTCCCTTGTTCTTCCTTATTGGAAGCATGTCCGAACCCAGCTTAATATAAACCTTATTTAATTCTTTATATTAAATAGGGGAACTTGTCAGCAAATACAAAGGTTTCATTAACCAAACGGATGTCATAGATTCCTTAGTTTATTTGATCAAGCCTCATTCTTAAGTTGAGTCTTGCGTTTATCCTTTGGGATAGATATAGGGTTTGAGGTACAATGCTCTTTCACTTAAACTATGAAAAATATAAGTTCAGTTTGATTTCATATTTTCTAAACTTAAATATATATGTAAATTAAAACGTCCTTCCAAAACAGACAATGAGATTTCAATTTCGGTGACCGACAACTTCTTACGGGCAACTCTCCAACCAAAAATAGCGTCGGGCGACTCCACTGGGGATACTGGGGATAAGCTTTTCTCTCCATATGAATCAAGAAATATTATCTTCACACATCGTTAAAATGTCAATGTCCCTCTTGGACCAAATTACCCTTCTTCCGTTGGCATACTTTACCCATTTATGTCTTGGGAAGGTACGACTAACTCTTTGGACTTCAGGACTAGCTGTTCAACCATCTTTGAATAAGGGGTTCAGAAGGCCATTAAGGACTCATTAAATTTTCATGTGGGGTCGGATCCCTAATAGGTGTGTCTATGGACTAGTTTCACCTAGGCAGTTTCTGCCACTAAATAGGTCTCACGCTGGGTCCTAAAATACTTCACATCCCCCTTCCTCACATCCCCCTTCCAAATTTGGATTGCTACTTTACAAATTAAACCAAATCGTGTTGTCCTGTGCGCACTTTGAAATTTTTTTATATTAATTAGATTTTACACCTCTTGATGTTTCTTAAACAAAATTTTAAAATACCCATAAATTAAGACTCGCTCTGTCTACAGATCGACCTCAAGTTTCAGTGCTTGCACTAAAAATTTTGAAGTTTTTGGCCATATAACTAACCCCGAAACTTTCTATTTTCAGGCTTGCAGTAGTTACTACTGATTAAACCGTTACGAAGACCGTAGGCCGTCGACCGGTTAAGTCAAGACCGGATCCAAAAATCTTACCCGTCACCCATTATGGAGATACTCCCATAATCCCAAAGGCAAAGACAAGACGATTACCTGACACTGTAGCCGGTCTACACTGGGGAGCATACTTTCCCCATACTTTCCCTTGACATACTGATGTTTCCACTAAGACACTCCGTCCTGAGACATCATCGTTAAAAAAGAAAAAGTTATGTGTACCCAAGGTCATTGCACCGATAAAGTCCAGTGAGCCGCGGGACAAGAACATGGAATAAACTAGGGTCTGAAATATCTGACATCATCGCGATAATAGCTAACGAGATAGAGGAACAAACAGAGGATGTCCATCAGGGTCCTCTAGATCTTAGATCTTAAAGCTAGCTATCAAGGAATCAATAATTAAAGAGAAAGTTGAGAAACTCAGGATCGAGATTTTTGAGTTAGCTAGAGAACACGGAGTTTCCATTGGTAGCGATGAGGAAAATTTTGATTACAATGATTACTTGGAGGAAGATTTCATGGATGTCCATGTAATTGAAACAAGAGCCGCCACATCTGCACGCAAGGCTCAACCTCACACCAAAGAGAACGCCGTGGATGAACTGCGAAGGGCTATCCTCCTAAGGGACGAGCAAGTTAGTTTACTGGAGAAAAGAATAGAAGAAATGACCGCAGCCATGACCGCTATGGCCATTATTCAGGGGCAATCACAAGCACCGCAATTGGGTTCTCCAGAGATCAATCAGCGGAAAATCATACACATCACAGATGAAAGAAGAGAGGTTGCTTCAACAAATAGAGCCGAGTAACATCGAAAGGATTCTCCATTAGGTGCTATACCAAGAAAGGTATTCAAGCAAATGGTTGAATAAGTGCGGGACGCCGTAACCCAATCTAAGGGTGGTGCATTGATTCTAAAGGGTAGACCTTACACGGAGGAATTCAATGTCGTGCCTTTCCCCAAGGGTTATTGTGGCCCCAAACTTCAAGATATTTGATGGGACTAGAAATTCTAGACAACATATAGCACATTTCTGAGCCAGCTGTGGTAACACAAGAAATAGTGAGGCTCTACTCTTCCAGCAGTTGTTGACCTCATTTTTAGTAAGGTCTAGTCTTCCTCTTAGGATTTAGGATCTAGCCTTAGGGTTCTTCCTTTGACAATCTTAGAGCCTTAGAAATTGAACCCCCTCATTTTAAAAATCCAAAATGCCTCTATAGTCCTTTGAAGTTCCGCATGCGATTCTTGACCTCTAGCACGTAAGCGATTGAAACTAACATGAGGGAACTCAAAAGGAGTTCCTATAGGATCATTAATCCATAGGGTGGCCTTTTGCACAGTTTGCACCATCACGCGCACAAACTTCGCGATTCGTTCGGTCGACATGTTTGATTACTACAATTCACATTTCTCGTGTCGTTATTTGTCGGAAACTTAAATAAATTTTTGAGATGATTGATTGTGAGTCAAAATTTTAAGAAAATTGAATTCGACAATTTTTTGACCCAATTGGTGATGAGGTTGTTCGAACAACCCCGAATGACAAAATGGACTGTGCCGGTGCGTCCGGAATGTCTAAATTATCTAGAGAGGATACCCATTTTGCTAGGGCGCCGCGCACAAATAAATTGCACGAAATTTGACACTATTTGAATAAAAAAAATGTTTTTTTTTAAATCTTTAAATCCCCTTCCTCTTCCATCGCACGCCGCACGCCGCACGCCGCACGCCGCACGCCGCACGCACGCCTCCCTCTCTCATTTGCGATTTCCTCCCCATGGCCGAAGTCCTCGCCATACTTCTCCCCTCCCGAGGTTCCCTGCTGTAGCCGCCTCCCTGTCTCCCCTTTCTTACGTGAGAAGCAAGGAGGAGATCGTCTCCACACCTCCTTCTCCTCCATGGCAGCAAACATTTTTTTTTTTTGGCATCTTTTTTTGCTGCCACAAACCTTTCTCCCCATGTTTTCTCATCATAGTCTAGGGATTAGGCTTGGAGGTAAGTTTTTTTTATGTGTAGGGGTGATGATTCTTCTTTTGGGTGATTCTCCTCTTCCCTCTCTTCATTTTTGGCTATAAAAAAGAGCCCTATTTTTTTTCTTGAGGGCTGGCCGAAATTTAGAAGGGGAGGTGCTGCCAGATTTTCATTTGCAATTTCTTGTTTGCACCAAATCGTTACTGGTTTTCTCTTTACTTCGATGGAATTTTTGTTTCATGCTTAAAAGCCATAAAAAGTGGTGGTTTCATGTGATATTTTGAATTTTCTTGCTCTTTTTTTTCCTTACTTGGCTGAAAAGGCGTGTTTGGATGCTTAGAAGGTTTGGAGTTCTATTTGAAGTTTTTGAAGTTTTCTTGCCCTTTCTTTGCTTGACCGAAAATTCATATTTTGGTATTTTGGAGCCTTCTTGCTCCTTCTCGGTTGGCCGAAAATGTATGCTTAGGGGCCTGATTATTGACTTGTTCTATGTGAAATTTTTGTAGCTTTTTGTTCCTCATTTGGTTGGCTAAAATTCATGCTTGAGACTTTTAAGATTTTCAATGTTGCATATGAAGTTTAGGTGCTTTTTCCTGCACCTTCTAGTTGGCTAAACTCATGACTTGGAGGCCACTTTTACGTGTCAATGCTTGGAACTTAGACTTGGCTTTGAAGCCATTTTTACATGAAAGAGAGTTGGAAGTTCAGGCTTGGCTTGTGAGCCACATTCACATGCTAGAAAATCTGAAATTTACATAGCCTTTGAGCTTGTTTTGTACATGTGTAAAATCTGCAATTTACTTGTGGCTTTGAAGCCTCATTCACATGCTAAAATTTGGAACTTTGGTTTGCATTTTGAAGCCTCTTTCACATGTTAAAGTTAGCAACTTTAGTTTATATCTTAAAGTCGCTCTCTCATGGCTTAAGGTTGGAAGTTGTAGGTGGTATGTTGTACTTCCTTTCTCTATGCTTCTTAATCTTCAAATACATAATATTTGAAAAGGATGGATTGCTTACTTTTTATTGTCTAGCATACTTTGAACTTGGGGCTTCACCCTTTTAAGCATGGGAGATTTGGTTTATCATATGCAATTTTTGGATTTGAAACTTGTCACTTTTGAAACACTCATGAATGAGGCCATGCAAGCTTATTTTTCACTCATCTCATTGAGGCTTCATATATATAACATCAATGCTTCAATTTAGCACATTTTCCATCTCACTCCATGCTTTGATATTGTTTGAAAGTGGCTAGTTTAGACGGAAATGTTTTGATGAACTTACGTGCAATTTTCGGATTTGGAAATACCCATGGTTGAAACACTCATGAATGAGGTCATATATGCTTGTTTTTTTATATATTTCACTAATCTTTCATATACATAACACCTAAGCTTTATTTTTGCACACCCTCCAACTCTTTTCATGCTCAAAAGAGGTTTTTATCAATCTATTCTTGCAAAAAATGAAGAATTTACACTTGTGATGTTACATTGGATGAGTTTACATCATTCCTATACTTGCCACAATGCAAAATCTGCACTTGTACAATCATGTGGAGTTAGTTTGGATCGTTTATGTTCTTGCTCAAATGCAAAATCTGCACTTGTACAGTTTTGCAAAGTTGATCTAGATCACTCATATGCATGCTCAAATGAAAAATTTGCACTTGTATGACTATGAGGGGTTAGTTTGGATTGTTTATATGCTTGCTTAAATACAAAACCTGCACCTATATGTTTATTTTAAATTGTTTGGGAATGGTCTTATACTTTCCAAATGTGAAAATTTGCATTGGTAGCCATTACGTATGTTGGTTTAAATTGTGTTCTTGCTGCCCTCATTTAACGTCCATCCTGGACAGTACTATATGTGTTGTTAGCCATTACATACTTTCCAAATGTGAAACACTGGATATTGTCATTCATATGCTTGTGTGCTTTCTTAGTTGTGCAAATTTCAGGTGTGAAAATTCCATTTTTATGTCGTTTTATTGCCCGATTTTTCTCGACCAGGTTCGCCCCCTTTTTTTTTTACTTATTTGGGCATGTTGCTTCTTTTTTTTTTTTTACTTTGGCTTTCTCATATATATCTCAACTTTTCATTATTATTTTAACTTCATTCCACCACCTCACTACACTATTTCACCACTTCACGCACTCTGCATCCTACACTATATTAGATACTACATCACTTCACATCCCTGCACCACGCCCGGAGAAGCTTAACTGCTTTGACACTTATTCTATTTTTCTTTCATATTGAGAATCAACCCATCTCCTTTCCAGAATTGTGTTAGGTTGAGTGTCTTCTCCTCTCTCTCCTCCTTGTTCCCTCGTCCCTTGTTTCTCCTTGCTTCTTGGTCTAAATCCCACACTCGTGTAGGACGCACGGGTGCGCACGTATAGCACTGTTGCTATATGTGGGGCCATCAAGCAAGGCTGTAAGTGGAGTGTGTGAGGTTTATGATGGTGTTAAGATTGCATTATAGAGAATCGGGTCCCTTAGAATAGTATCTCCCAACTCAAAGACCTTGGAAATGGTAGAGTAGGGAATTTTCATAGATACTATTCGCCCAGCCTTGAGGTTTCTACCGCTGGCAGTCTAAAGTTGCTGGCAGTCATAGTTCAACTAGGGTATTCAACTTGTGGATCGAATTATTTAAAAAAAATTTAAAAATAAAAAAAAATATATAAATACATTTGAAAAATACAAAATCACCTCAACTACAAAACAACCAACTTACCTACGGCTTTTACTTGCATGCAGATCCAGACTGAAATGCATGAAAAATTTTACAAAGGTCCACGGTTAGCTACTCGAGTCGGATTAGGGCTGCCTTCTGCAGAAAGTCGGTCTAGTAGTCAGTAATTAAGGTTGTGGGCTACAGCACAGCTCCGAGTCCTCCTCACCACCAAGCTTACGGTC
>NW_018165111.1:118911-120445 GCF_001263595.1 Phalaenopsis equestris | reverse complement strand
ACTAATGCTCAAAGTAATGTTATCAAAATGGAAAAGAATTTCCAAATGGGCTTGAATTCTGAAGCTGAACTGCACAAAGCAAGTGAGGAGCTGTTAATGCAAACCAATTTTATTGAATGTTTTCTGAAACAAAAAGATGTAGTCACCAGATTTACTGATGGAGACAGAAACACAGGCTATTATCATGCTTGGATTAATTTCAGAAGGAAGAACAACATGATCCTCTCTATACATGATTCAAATGGTAATGTAGTAACTGATGCTGAAGACATTGCCACTGATGCTGTTCAGTATTTTCAGAAAATCTTTAGGGATCAGTCTACTGAGAGAGCTCATATCAAGGTGGAACTTTTCTCTGAGTGCTTTAACTATGTTCAAAGTTTGGACCTGATTCAGATTCCTATGGAAGGGGAAATTAAAGCAATACTGGATTCTATTGATGACTAAAAGGTGGCTGGCCCTGATGGTTTTACTGCTAAATTCTACAAGTCTACTTGGCATATCATCAGTGGGGAGGTGGTTGATGCTGTACAATGCTTCTTTAAGGGTATGGATCCCCCTAAGTACTTCACTGCTTCCACTATTACTTTGATTCACAAAAATTCTACCAGGACTGGGTGGGGAGATTTTAGACCTATCAGTCTTACAAATGTCTTGTCTAAAGTTATCAGCAAGGTTATTAATAATAGGCTCCAACCTCACCTCCAACAACTTATCAGCAATAACCAGGTAGCATTTGTGAAAGGAAGGCAGATCTCTGATAATATTCCCTTGGCACAAGAGTTGTTGCTGGACCTTGATAGAAAGTGTAGAGGCAGCAATCTCATTCTGAAATTGGATATCTAGAAAGCTTATGACAATATCAATTAGAATTTTATATTGGACACTTTAATTGCTAGGGGTTTCTCTGAGCCATTTATAATCTTGATAAAAAGATGGCTGTGTCTTAATAATCACTCTATCTTAATCAATGGTAAATGCCATGGTTTCTTCTCTGCATCAAGGGAAATTAAACAAGGAGATCCACTGTCTCCTACTATCTTCATTCTGGCTATGGATTATCATTCCAGACTTTTAAATCAATTGTTTGCCTCTTCCCCTCACCTGACATATCAGCATAGATCTAATATTGGGGTGAGTCATCTGTCTTATGCTGATGATATTATCATTTTCTCCAAGGCTACCAAAACTGCTGTGAAGGCTCTTATCCAAGGACTGACCCACTTCCAAATTACTTCTGGTATGCATCTTAATAAACAAAAATGTCAATTCTTTACTAGCTCTAAAACTCTTCCTCAGATTAGGCATTGGATTGCTCAGTACACTGGCTTCAGCAAAGCCTCCCTACCAATCAACTATCTTGGTGTCCAATTAAACAAAGGGAGAACCAAGAAAACACAATTTAATGGGGTTATTGACCAAATTCAGAAAAAGTTGCAATGTTGGACTAATCACTTCCTCTCAAATGGAGGTAGACTCACCATCCTTAAAATCATCCTAACTTCCATTCCATCCTATGCTCTTCAAATGTTTA
>NW_018165111.1:117676-118469 GCF_001263595.1 Phalaenopsis equestris | reverse complement strand
CCTTTGGGCTATGTTTATGAAGGGGAAGTATTGTAGGGCATTTCATCCTACTATGGCTCAGAAAAAGAAGGGTGATTCTAGGTTGTGGTCTAAGCTTCTGGAAATTAGAAACAAAGCTGAGGAGCTGTTTATATGGGAGCTTGGTGAAGGTCAAGTTAATTTCTGGCTTGATAAGTGGGTATGGAATGGGGAGAGGCTTCATAACTCCAATCCTAATTTAATGATAAAAGTGAAGGAATTCTGGAGTGACAATCAGTGGAACTGCAATCTGTTGGATGCCATCCTAACTAAAGAACAAATTTATTGGGTTAAGCAAACTAAAATCTTTCCTGGGCAGAAAGATAGACTCATTACTAAACAAGCTTCCACCCAGAAATTGTCTGCCTTCGTCTACCAACAACTTTTTAATTGGCAACCTGTAAAGTGGGGTAATTTGATTTGGGGGAAGTGATTAACACCTTCCATGTCCTTTTTCTGCTGAAGATTGTGGAAATCCTTACTTCCTACTGATGACATCTTGAAGATGAAAGGGCTCAAGGGACCCTCTTGTTGTCAGCTATGCCGTAAAGCTGAGGAAAGTCTGGATCCTTTATTCTTCTCTTGTAACTTCTCCCAAGGGGTCTGGTCTGGTATAGTACAACAACTGAATATTGGCACTCTTAAAGTCAGCTGGAAATACTTTTTGGGGTGTTGGATGGAATGGTTAGATGCCAAATTAATAATCATTCCTTGTATTGTTGCCTGGTTCCTTTGGATGTGCAGAAACCAGTCTAAATATGAAAACAACAAACCA
>NW_018165111.1:109324-116993 GCF_001263595.1 Phalaenopsis equestris | reverse complement strand
TTTATTCTGTGAAGAGTATGAGGTCAGTTTGATTTTATATATATATATATATTAAACGTCCTTCCAAAGCGGGCGATGGGATTTTGATTCTGGAGACCGACTGCTTCTTATTGGCAACTCCTCCAACCCCTTCAATGCCGACAAATTCTGGCGACTTCGCTGGGGAAAAGTTTCTCTCTCCATTTAAATCAGAGAATATTGTCTTCATACATTGGTAATGTGTCCATGTCCCTTATGGACCAGATTACCCTTCTTCCGTTGGCATGCTCCACCCATTTCTTCCTTGGGTAAGTATTGTCAACTCTTTCAGACTTCAGGACCGTCTGTTCAATCCCCTTTGAATAGAGAGGTTCAGGAGTTCATTAGAACTTTTATTTTTGTGTGGGGTCGGACCCCCAATAGGTGTGTTGGTGGACTAGTTCTGCTTGGGCGTTGTGCGTTGTGAAGTTGGTCCCGCACTAGGTCCTAAACTTTACTTTTCCCCTAGTATCTTTTCGGGTGTGATTTGCTTTTCTGTGAATCAAGCCAAGTTTTTGCGTCTCTTCATACTCATTTAATTTTTTAATTGCAACTCTTCAATGCTTTAATCACAAATAATTAATAAATTTGAAAATTAAAATAATAATGGATATGACCAGTTTTCAGGACAAGTGCGTTAACTTGAGTACTTCTGTCAAAACTGTAAGTCACGTGACGTTGCAGACTTTCTGGAATTCTTCAAATAGCAGGCACAATGTCTTCGTCATAGTTGATCTTTTCTTTCACCATCGGAGTAGAATTTGTTATCAATAGGAACGAGCTGCCTGAGCTGGCAGTAATTAAATTTGGACAAGGGTTTGATGATGTTGGACGCGAGTTTGGGGATGTGGCCATTGTAGTGATGAAGCAAAAATTGAATAAGTGTGTTAAGCCTGTTGTTGAGTTCAATTTGAAGCTCGTTATGGAACTCTCCCTTTTGAGGAGGTTGTTTGAAAAGAACTCTTTTACTGTTGTGTCGTCTGCCGCTGGGAATGTTGGGATTGCTCCCGAAATTGTTTCTGCTCTTACCGTCGGATTCACCACCGCTACACCAATTGCTCCGCCAACCAAAAGAAAAGAGATTCTACATAAGGAAGAGTCAGTCGATGCTTATACCCTACCATTTTCTTGATTTGAGATTGGGTCCAATTCAAAGTCTGTGCAAGTAACGAAGGCATAGGAAATGAGGAGCAACCAGGAAATCTTAAAAGCCTAACAACCTCGACAACCCCGCCAATACCCGTAGCAGTTTGATTGACAATCGGCTCAGCAGAGACCGTACCTTACAGATAGAAAGCCGGCTGCAACAATGAATCAACGATTAAGTAAGGTAAACCCGTTCAAAGAAGAGTCAGTGCTGAAAATGTTTCGTGACTTGCTAATGAGACCAAAGTTTAGAATACTAGAGCCGAGATTGCCAGACGAGATCAATAGGGGGATCATCCCCAATAATGCCCATACGACCGGTTGCTCAGCCACACCATAGAAAACTGCTTTAGCTTCAAGGATTGGCTTGATGAGAGGAGGAGAGGAGTTTCAAAGGTGGAAATGTAACGATCCTGAAAGAGTATTTGAAAGAACCTAAAAAATGGTTCTGTAAATATGAGTTCGGTTGATTAAATTAACTTCCACACAATGACACTGGTGCTCGAGGAAATAAGTGATGTTCCTTGAAAAATTCATATTGGCTTTAAAGTTATCAAAGGAAAGTCAATTGAGTCTGCCTAAAAAAAAACTCCAAGTTGACATTGTGCAACTTTCTAAAGATCAGAAAAACGACATTGAAGAAGAAAATTATGACCTAGCAGACTACACAAAAGGTGATTTTGCAGAAATCAACATCATCGAGACCCGTGCCACATTATCTACGTGCGGTGCTCCATCTTCTGGCGAGGAGAACGTTGTGGATGAGTGACGAAAAGCCATGCAGCAAAGGGACGAGCAGAACAACCGTGTCGAGAAGAAAATTGAAGAAATGACATCCGCTATGATTATAATGAAAAGATAGTCACAATCATCGCAGATGACACCTTCGGAAATAAGCCAGTCGGAGACCATTTATGTTGTAGATGAAAGAAAAGAGCTCACCTCCAATGAACGAAAGAAGAAGGATTCAGTTCAGGGTCCAATACTGAAAAAAGACGTTAAACAAATGGTGGAACAACAGGTGAGAGGAACCTTGGATCAGTCAAAAGGAGAGACATTGATTCTAGTGGGTAAACCTTACCCATAACAGTTTGATGTCATCCAACATTCCAAGGGTTTTGTATCACCTTTGCTCAAAACTTTCAACGGGACTGGAACCCCCCGACAACATGTTGCACACTTTCAAGCAAGTTGCTGCAACATAGGGGGTAGTGATGCGCTATTATTCCATCAAATCGTGTGCAGTCTTTCAGGGATCACTTTTGACCGGTATGCAAAATTACCCAACGGCTCAGTAAAGACACTTGGAGAAATGGTAAACCTTTTGGTTAGACGGTTTCTCGGAGCTCAGTACCATGTCACCGTTGGTGATCTTGTGGTCGAGCAATAGAAACCGACTGAGACGTTAGTAGATTATATCCTGCGATGGAGAAGCCTCAGCATAAAGTGCGAACCATAGCTTCAATAGCAACTTGCAATCAAAATTCTACTACAAGGCATCCATAGTCCAACAAGTTTCTTACTCAAGGGACTTACGATCAAAAATTTTAAGAAGCTACTTAGCGAAACTGCAAGCTTGTAAAGAGAGGCCAAATAACTTGAATTCTCAATATGGGCGGACGAGCCAAAGACAACAAAGACATCTGAAAGGAGATCAGAGACAGTGGCAACAGTTGACAGGGGTAAGCAGTTGATGCAGATCCAAACTGAGTCGTCGCGATAGACTTACTAACATCCACAATGGTAAAATCAACAGCACAATTGATAGTCAGCCCAACAAAAACAACACCAGATGGATGAAAGGCAGGGTTGGTCTATGACCAAACTGTTAAACAAAGTATATCCCTTCAAGAATGAGGTAGTAGCAAAGATTTTTCAGACTTTGATTAAGATGCTCGAGTTCAGATTGTCAAAGCCGAAGAAACCAGATGAGGTCAATAAGAAAGGACATTCGAGATATTGCCTCTACCTCAGATTCATTGGACACACCTTAGAGGAGTACTGTAGTCTTAAGGACTTGCTTGAGGAGAACTTCAAAAATGGGGATGTAACGTTCCCGAAAGAATATTTGAAAAAGACCTGAAATAGGTTCTATCAATATAAATTCAGTCGATCTATTTTTCCCAACTGACTCCTATGCAACTGACAACGAATGAAATGCATCTTTGCTACTATTGTACTATTATTGTTATTTAAAGGGCATATTAGCAGGATCAGTGTTAGTTTGTCCCATCCCTCCCACCACAATGAATGAAAGGAAGGAAAGATCTTGTTGTCCAGAATTGTTTGATATTTGGAAAGCTCATCACATCAAAAAAGGAATTGAATGTTTTGATACGAATATGACTTTGGGAGAGAATGAAATTGATGCCCTAATAACTAAGTCATTCACTTTAAAGAATTCGGACTGGGTCCTAAGTTGATTTCAGAGTAAGATAGTGTGGTTGAAATACGAGTAATTGACTCGGGATATCACAAGCATTTTAATTTCCTGCCACGCGACTGGGTCCTCACTTTTGAATGAGTTATAATATCTAGGAATTCATCTTAAGAAATATTTGAGGATTACTAGTCAGGGGAGTTTGGACATTCAAAATCCTTAAAAAAATTATGTTCCACCAGATATAGTAATTCTCAGAAAATAAAGGGAGCAAAAAAATGTGTGAAAATCCCCCGAGAAGAAGGTTGAGGTGAGCATATAATCAAAAATTGGTGTTTGAATTTAGACATTTAAAATCCTTAAATTATGCTCTACCAGATATAGTAATTCTCAACAAAATAGAGAAAAAAAAAGAGATTGTGTTGAAAGCTCGAAAAAAAAAATCAAAGCAAAAGAAGAGTCTCCCTGGGAAGAAGCTTGAGGTGGATGTATAATTAAAAATTGGTGTCTGAATCCTCCCCTGATCGATAAGCTTGAAATGTTCTCTTAAGAAAATTCTTTTGATATTATATTCAAGAAAATGTTATGTGGTCGCGAGTCTTTTGGTTGGCTATTAATTGACTCAGAAATATCTTTGGATAATGAAAAATGTTTTAATCACGTGAGCACAAATTTTAAAATCTGCTTTGGCTCAGAATGAAAGAATTAAAGAGATGACGACGATATTAGCAGTTAATGGAAATTCGACCCTAAAGTCGTATCTTTCAGTGCCCAACAAATATCACTCCAGCATCAACTCGAAGAACGTCAGAAAGATTTCTCAAAGACAACTTCAACAACCTTTACAGAATCTGTAACAAATTAAATGATGACTGCTGCAAACGAAGCTACAAACTTGTGACCTCTCCAGCAGTGGTGTCCTTTGAGATAAAACATCTTTATAGGTACTTGAAAGAATAGAATTTTGATAGCACCGTAAAGAATGAGTTATTCTCTAACACTTGTATTTAGTCAGTGGACGATACTTCAAGAAGTACTGTGCCTCATGATGTTTCAGAGACAAAGACTTGTTCTTATAAGCTCAGATGTTGTGCTTATCTAAAACTGGGTCCAAATCCTACAAAAAATATAACAAATAAAACTTAGCAACAAATAAAATAAAAGTCAACATTAAAATAAAACATTGCACCTCGTAAGTTCTTATAAATCTCTATACAAAATTCCATAAACTTTCGACTCTTTCCACAAATTTCCACAGATCACACTTTGCACAAATGTCACGAATTCTCATATCCTTTTCACAAAGTTTTGCGTTCTATACAAAATCTCGTAGGTCTTTTTGTGCTCTATGCACTTCACAAAATCCTTCATGTCTCTCTCATATTCTACATCCTTCACATACATTCTGCATCCTTCTCACTTCATAAAATCCCCCGTGATTCCCACAATCACTACTCTCGTTTCCACACTCGGGACCGTACACCTCCATTCTACTCCCTCGGGATCGTAGGCCTCTGCCCTACTCCCACCTTTTCTACTCCCTCAGGATCGTAGGCCTCCGTCCTACTCCCACCTTTATGCTCGGGGCTGTAGACATCTGTTCTACTCCCTCGGGATCATAGGCCTCCGTCCTACTCCCACCTTTACGCTCGGGACCGTAGACCTTCGTTCTATTCCCTCGGGACCATAGGCCTCCGCCCTACTCCCATCTTTACGCTCGCGACTGTAGACCTCCGTTTTACTCCCTCAGGACTGTAGGCCTCCGCCCGACTCCCACCTTTACTCTCGGGACCGTTGACCTTCGTTCTACTACCTCAGGACCGTAGGCCTCCGCCCTACTCCCACCATTTATGCTCGAGACAGTAGACCTCCGTTCTACTCCATCGGGACCAAAGGCCTTCGCCCTACTCCCACCTTTACTCGGGAACGTAGACCTCCGTTCTACTCCCTCGGGACCGTAGGCCTCCGCGCTACTCCCCCTTTACGCTCGGGACTGTAGACCTTCGTTCTACTCCCTCGACACCGTAGACCTCCACCCTACTCCCACCTTTACGATCGGGACCATAGACCTTTGTTCCACTCCCTTGGGACTGTAGACCTCCTCGCTTCCTACTCCCGCCTTTATGCTCGGGGCTGTAGACATCTGTTCTACTCCCTCGGGACCGTAGGCCTCCGTCCTACTCCCACCTTTACGCTCGAGACCATAAACCTCCGTTCTACTCCCTTGGGACTGTAGGCCTCCGCCTTACTCCCACCTTTACGTTCGGGACCGTAGACCTCGGCCGTAGACCTCCATTCTCCTCCCTCGGGACCATAGGCCTCCGTCCTACTTCCACCTTTCTGCTCAAGATGATAGTTCTCCATTCTACTCCCTCGGGACCGTAGGCCTCCACCCTACTCCCAACTTTGCGCTCGGGACCGTAGACCTCCATTCTACTCCCTTGGGATCGTAGGCGTCCGCCCTACTCCCACCTTTACGCTCAGGACCCTAGACCTCTGTTCTACTCTCTCGAGACTGTAGGCCTCCGCCCTACTCCCATCTTTACGCTCGAGACAGTAGACCTCCGTTCTACTCCCTCGGGATCGTAGGCCTCCATCCTAATCCCACCTTTACGCTAGAGACTGTAGACCTCAGTTCTACTCCCTCGCGACCGTAGGCCTTTATCCTACTTCCACCTTTACGCTCAGTACTATAGAACTCCGTTCTACTCCCTTGGGACCGTAGGCCTCCACCCTACTCCCACTTTTACGCTCGGGGTCGTAGACCTCTGTTCTACTTCCTCGGGACCGTAGGCCTCCGCCCTACTCCCACCTTTACGCTGGAGACTGTAGACCTCCGTTCTACTCCCTCGGGACTGTAGGCCACCACCCTACTCCCACGTTTGTGCTTGGAACTGTAGACCTCCGTTTTACTCCCTCGGGACAGTAGGCCTCTGTCCTACTCCCACCTTTACGCTCGGGACTGTAGATCTCCGTTCTACTCCCTCAGGACCGTAGGCCTCCGTCCTACTCCCACCTTTACCCTCGGGACCGTAGGCCTCCTTCCTACTCCCACTTTTACTCTTGGGACTTTAGATCTCCGTTCTACTCCCTCGGGATTGTAGGCCTCTGCCCTACTGACCAAAAAAAAATATGTTGAGATTTTTATACCTATTTTATACTATTTTTTATGATATTGCACTTTAAAGAAATGTATTTTTGATGTTTTTTTGCAGGAATGATGAATTAGGTCATTAAATTAGAAAGATGCAAAAAGAGCGAATTTGGAGAGAAAATGACCAAAATGTGTGGAGCGAAAATGACCAAAATGTGAAGATTTGAACTAGGGCACCGACGGTGAGCCCAACGGCGCTGACGACGGACTTTTCCTGAGGCTCCATCTTTAATTCATTTAGAAGGCCCGCCGACGGCGCCCTCAAGTCCGCCAATGGAGAGATCGACGGTTATGTCCAACAATGCATTAGATGAGGATGAATTTTGGAGGGGGTGCTTAGGCAACTCTTGGGAAAACTCATCCATAACTTTAAAAGAAGATTTCGACCAAAAATTAGAAAGGTCCTGGATGTTAGAAAGGTACTGGAGGTTAGAGAGATTCCAGTAGTGTGTAGAGAGTTCAGTAGAGAGTCTCAATTGTTAGGAATTCTTCGAGAGATTGTAAGAGTGGAGGGAAAGTGAGAGATTTCTTCCTCCTTACCGCTTCAAAGAGGAATTTTATGTGATGTAAAGAAAAAAAGAAATTCAAAGGAACTTTGAGGAGTTTTCTTTGGGAGAAATTAAAGATAAGTTTATTTTCTCATTGTAGTTTGTATGACCTTGATTTTATATATGAATTCCGAGTTTTGTTGTGTTTTCCCAATGAGATCTCAGTAATTTTCTCTGTCTTTTTCCAGTAGTTTTCTCTGTCTTTTTCCTTTTCTTGAGATTTGTAAAATGGTGATTTGAATTGATTGAGCCATGAAAATGTTTAAGAAATTGTGATGATCTTTTCACTTCAATCTTAATTTACTTTCAATCTGGCCAATTGATTTGTTAAAATATGTTGAGTTTTACAACTAAAGTGAAGATTACATCCAAGATTCAGAGAGGTCAAAGCCCTTGGAATTTGGGTGCAAATAAATAGGGAAA
>NW_018165111.1:106760-108215 GCF_001263595.1 Phalaenopsis equestris | reverse complement strand
AAACAATGTTGTTAGACTTAGACTTTTTTCCTTTTTCACTTAGGGATAAGGCTAAGATGTGGTCAAATTTGTTAGCACCAGGGTCTATTAGAACTTGGGGAGAGCTTTCACAGAAATTTCTATCCAAATATTTCCCTCCATCCAAAATTGCCAAACTTAGAAATGAAATTACATCGTTCTGTCAAATTGATGGAGAGTCAATATATGAAGCTCGGGAGAGATTTAAAGATCTTCTTAGGAAATGCCCTCATCATTCGTTACCAGATTGGTTCATAATTCAAAATTTTTATAATGGATTAGTGGGATCACTTAGATCGATTATAGATGTTGCGGCTGGTAGTTCGTTAATGTCAAAGACTGATTCACTTTATCCATTCACTATAATTTCTTGACAAGGAGAAAGATACTTTCTTATATATTGAATATCACATTAAAAATTTTATTAGTATAATTAATTATTTAAGACTTATTAAAATTACATATTTATTTCAATTGCCTATTAGTGACAGTTAAGCAATTTGAATTCCATTGTTGTGATTAAGTATTACTTTTCTACAATCTTAGTTCATAGTTCTAATATTACTCCTTGTGGGATCGATATCTAGGACTCCATTTGAGCCATATATTACTTGAGCGATACATATACTTGCGTTGATAAGTGTGACTTTATAATTATTGAATATTTTATACATACAATTTCAATTGCTTATTAGTGGCAAACAACCCAGTGAACACATTATGAAATTCATCCAACTAAGGAAATGTTAATTATAGACCTTCTTATCCTTTAAGATTTAACAGTAGCACTCAATTTTAGGAAAAGAAGTTGTCTATGGAAAAGCTGATATTAAACATGGGTCAATAATTGTAGAATCAAGCAATCAATTACAAATTTAGGGAAATCAATTAAAAAATCAAGGTACTGCTATTAAGAGTATTGAAAATCAATTAGGGCATATCGCTACTGCGCTTAGTAACCGATCATTAGGAACTTTTCATAGTACTAGGGAACCAAATCCTAAAGATCAAGGAAAAGAAAAAATCAAAGCAAAACATTTACCAAGTGAAAAAGAATTGGAAACAAGATTACAAAAAGAAAGGAAATTGAAAAAGAGAAAGTGGATACCGATCATGAGTACCTAGATTTAGAATATCCACTTACACCAATGAACATTACTGTGGAAACTTTCCTGTGGAAAACCCTCCACCACCATTTCCTGAAAGATTGAAGCAACACAAACATAATAATCAATTCTCCAAGTTTTTAGAAATTCTTAAGAAGTTAACGGTAAATATTCCGTTAGTAGAAGCTTTAGAGCAAATGCTCAATTATATAAAATTTATGAAAGATATTCTGAACAAGAAAAGGAAGTTCACTGATAATGAAACTATTGCACTTAGCAAAGAGTGTAGTGCAATTATTCAGAAAAAGCTTCCTGAAAAATTAAAAGATCC
>NW_018165111.1:105751-106349 GCF_001263595.1 Phalaenopsis equestris | reverse complement strand
AAAGAATAATTTGAAGATAGTGATGAAGTTATTTTGGATGAATTAGAAAATGAAGAATTAGATTATGTTTAGGAAAGATTTAAGATGTTGGATATTACAGAAAATGCTGATAAGAATCTAGTTCCGTCAATTATAAAACCACCTGAACTTGAGTTGAAAATATTGCCTAGCCACTTGAAGTATGTGGTTATGGGAGACTCATCAACATTATCTGTTATTTTATCTTTAGAATTTAATGATTTGCAAGAGCAAAGACAATTATATACTTTAAAAAGATATAAGAAAGCTTTTGGTTGGACCTAAGGGATTCAATACTTCGATATGTATGCACAGAATTATACTAGATGAACAATATAAATCAAGAGTTCCTCCACAAAGGAGATTAAACCTAATGATGAAAGAAGTAGTTAAGAAGGAAATTTTGAAATGGTTAGACACTGGAATTATATATCCTATTTCAGATAGTGCGTGGGTAAGTCCAATTCATTATAATCCTAATAAAGGAGGAGTGAATGTTGAAACAAAAGAGAATAATGAATTAATACCTATCAAACAAGTTACTGGGTGGCGTATTTGCATTGATTATAGAAAATTAAAC
>NW_018165111.1:94888-104642 GCF_001263595.1 Phalaenopsis equestris | reverse complement strand
ATTATATTGTAAGTGATATTTTGTCACCTATGCTGACATTGCAACAACAAAGAAAATTCATTCATGATGTGAAATCATATTTTTGGGATGAGCCTTATTTATATAAACAATGTAAGGATCTTATTATGAGAAGATGTGTACCTTTTGAAGAAACTGATCTAATCATTCAGAAATGTCATGATTCTGAATTTGGAGGAAATTTAAAGATTAATAAAACTGCTTATAAAATTTTACAAGCTTGATTTTATTGGCCTACTATCTTTAGAGATGTTTATATATACATAAGAACTTGTGATCGAGGTCAATGAGTAGGCAATATATCTAGAGAAATAAAATGCCTCTAAATTTCATGTTAGAAGTTGAGATCTTTGATGTTTGAGGATTAGATTTCATTTGACAATTTACACCATCTTTCAAAAATTTATATATTCTGTTAGCAGTGGACTATATATCCAAATGGATAGAAGTTGTTGCTTTACCTCGATGTGATGCTCAAAGTGTTGCAAAATTTTTTAAAACGAATATATTTTGTAGATTTAGGATGCTTTAAGTTATCATTACTGATGGGGGAAGTTATTTCAGAAATTTCATAATGGAGAAGTTATTAAACAAATATCATATAAACCATAGGATTGCTACTACTTATCATCCTTAGACAAGTGGTTTGGTTAAGTTATCCAATTGGAAAACTAAAAGAATTATGGAAAAATCTGTGAATCCAACAAAAATGGATTGATCAATCAAACTTCACTATGCTTTGTAGGCTTATAGGACTGCATATAGAACTCTTATAGGAATGACCCCATCTAGGCTAATAATTGGGAAAGCTTGTCACTTACCAGCTGAACTTGAGCATAAGGCATATTGGGCGATTGAAAAGTTCAATAACAATTTGAAAGATGCTGGTGAGATAAGATTATTACAATTAAATGAGCTTGAAGAGATAAGGAATGAATCTTATGAAAGTGCCAAAATTTATAAAGAAAAGATGAAAATGTGGCATGATCAAAACTATCTTGTTGTCCAATTAATCAAAGGGAGAACCAAGCAAACTCAAATCAATGGGGTTATTGACCAAATTCAAAAATAGCTGCAAAGTTGGACTAATTACTTCCTCTCTAATGGAGGTAGAATCACCCTCCTTAAAAGCTTCCTAACTTCTATTCCATCTTATGCTCTTCAAATGTTTACCATGAAGAAAGGAACTCAGATAAGGCTGGGCAGAATTTTCAACAAATTTTTGTGGGCTGGACAAAAAAAAACAACTCCATTGGTTAGCTTGGAATAAACAATGTAAACCCTTAAGTGCTGGTTATAGTAGTTTTTATTTGAAATTATCGTTAGTTTGTGGTAGTATTGAACTCTACTACTCTTATTTACCCTTAAATCATCATAAAAATTGGATTCATAGAGAAAAATTGGAACGCATTTGGACTAGAGCAAAAATGTGCAATTTTTGCCTTGGACACCGTCAGCAGCGTCACCGACGGTGCCATCGACGCCGCCGACGGCAGGTTTTTCCTGAGATTCCAGGAAATTAAATACAGAAGGCCCACCGACGACACCCTTGACGCCGCCGACGGCGTGGCTGGCGGGATGGCGGTTTCTGGAGTTTGAATGGCTATTTTTTGTGGTTTTTGGGCGGGAGTTACCCCTTTTAAACTCCCAAATTCGATTCCTAAGTTCATATTTCCCTCAAAAACAAAATGAAACTCCACCAAATTCATTCCTATTGCGTGCAATTCCTCTGATAATCACAGGATGTGAGTGTTCAACCGGAGAAAGTTTATTAGTGCAGAAGCGTAGTGAATCTTCAACAAGGTACTGGAGAAGAAAAGTTTAATCAAGGAATGAGGATTTGTAAGTCGTAGATTGAATAATCCCTCTATGAAAATTGAAGAGATGATAGTGCGGCAAAGATGGGAAGTGTTGTGCTAAACTACCGCCATCGTGGTTGTTCCTTTATGCAAATTTGCATGGAATTAACTAGGGAGTCGTCTATGTGCGAGGTAGATGGATAAATTTTACTCCTGCACGGATCAATGAATTATATATGATCGAGAACGTGCCTGTCTGCCATTATTCCAATTTCACCCCGATAAGAAACAAGATGAATGAGATTTACCAATATTTAACGGACAAAACTGAAGACTGGGAAATGAGAGAAAACGGGTATGTTAGTTTTTCTGCGACACCCTTAAATCCCATTTTGAAACACTGACACTTCCTTATTTCTGCAAAACTGTTACCGACAATGAAGATCGGTAAAGTCTCTAAGGAAAGTGCTATTCTGAATTACTGCATCTAAATGGGACTGTCGATCAATATTGGATCAATAATTGTGAAGTCAGTTTTGGGCCTGATCGTTCATGGATCAACTTATGGGCTTGGACACCCTTCAACAATTTTCTCACTTTGCAGTCAATTCCAAGTATCCTACAAATATTAGGAAAAGGTACTTCTACCTTATAAGCCTTTGGACCCAACTGAGAGATTCCCAGCCTATGAAGATGAAAATGACATGACTATTATGGGGTATCAATCATCTCGGAATTCACTGCTTATCCAACCTTTAGTTCCGAATAAGACTCTGGTGATCCTGCGTAGAATTAAGAAATTGGAGAAGAAGGTACAAAATGTCATGAATGCAATTAATAATATCTTTGATTTCTTCGATCATCATCTAGACTGGAGGATGAAAGAACATTTGGATCACTCTAGACATATCAAAGAAAGTTTGATACGATTGATGAGGAGGATGAAATTGATAAAAGAGGATTCTACTGAAGAATTTCCATACCTACACTTCGATAACCTCTTCGTTCATGTGCAATCAATGGGTGATCTCAAAGGAGAATTTAGCACTGAATCTGAAGAATAGTAGATTTATATTGCTACCTGTCTATCTATGTATGTAATTTGATTTTAACTTTGCATTTGTTTTGCTTTAGAATTATGCTTTTAGATCTCTACATAATTGAGACTAAGCATAGGATGTTTTGTTTCCAGCGTTTTGAGTGTTGTGGTTTGGATTACGACGCTGAATTAATGTATTAAGGTTGAGAAAATACCAAACTTATGTGTGTCGTGTAACGTGTATTGTAACCCTTGGATTTTATATATAATTGTAATGTTTTGTGTTGTGAATGTTTATTTGTGTTAGTACATCATTTAATCACTTAAAACTTATGTCTAGAATGATTGAACGGATGTTGTCAAGGCTTGAAATTGATCAAAATCGCAAAAATATGGGAATTGAACCAATCCAGAATTTGAACATTTTGAATAGAGCCCGCCGACAGCGCCCTCGACGCCGCCAACGGCAGATTTTTCCGAGACTTAGGATATAATTTCAATAGAGCACGCCGACGGAGAGATCCTGAAAAAAAAACCATTAACCATAATTTTGACTATTCAACCGTCACTATTCATCATCCCCTTCCTATGAAAAATGTGATTTTTGACCTAGGGCTTGAGAGATCTTGGATTTGGGGGCGATTTCAAGGCATTTAGACACCAGATTTGATCATCTCTTGGTAAGAGCTTCACTCCAAACTAACATATTTGATTTTCATCATGAATTTCTTCCACATTGAGGAGATCCAAAAAATTTGAGAATGTGAAGAAAATTATGGGAAGAAGTTCATGGAACTTAGTGTTGAACTCTTAAAATTACTCTTGGAAGCCATTATTTGCATATTTGAAGTGTATTTTGGAATTTTTCTATAATTGTTATTCAATTGTAATGGCTCCACGACAAAAGAGGTGACTTGGGTTCAATGAGTCTCGCTTTGTCAATGCAAAGGGTCAATCAAGATTCACTTCAGTATTTGAAGGAAAGAAATTTATATAAGATCGAGTTTTTGAGAGTCCGGGAGGAGAAATTGAACGAGTTATTACCGAGCAGAGGTGGGAAAACTTATGTTACACCACCAATAAAGCTGCAACAAATATTGTGAAAGAATTCCATGCCAACATGTTCTATTCTGAAGATAGAATCGTTCAAGTGCAAGGATTTCTTATTGAATTCAATGCCACCCGCATTAACACCTTTCACGAAGTCCCAGACTCTACCCACCCCACTGCCACTATGAAACCTTCAGTATGATGGAAGGCCCCCCTGAATGATGTGATTAACTTTCTTACTGATGAGAAAGGAATGTGGAAGATTAAGCAATTTCTGCTTCCATGTTGAATGCCACCTCTAAGGTGTGGCACTATTTTATTTCTTCTACTCTGTTACCGACTTATCACCATAGTGAGGTAACTAGAGATAGGGCTATTCTGAATTTTTGTATTCAGAATAATAGAACTATAAATTTAGGGAGAATTATTTTTAAGAATATATTGACTACGGTAAGGAGTGAGACAAGTGGAGGTCTAGGACATCCTGGCCTTATTTATGCACTTTTCCAACTTTCTGGAGTGGAAACTGGAGATGAAGAAGTGGTTTACCCTATGAAACCCATTAGCAAAGCTAATTTGAAAAGTTTTTGAATCCCATGAAAAATGGAGAACTGGAAGTAGGAGTCAAGAACCCTCTACTAGTAGAGATGTCCCCTCTACAAGTTATGACCTTCCTTCTTCTAGCTCTCCTACTCGGACAAATTTGATGAATGAGTTGACCTTGCAGCAAAAAAGTATAGTTAATAAATGAAAGGATTGGAGATTTAGAATGTAGACATGATCATGAAAGTGAGTACCTTCAGAGGCATTCTTATTTTAAGATAGCCTATTATGATGCTCAGGCTCGACACTACAGGGGAGAGCCTGATGTTACATTTCTTGAATGCCCCCGATATACTCGGTATCAACCCAATCCACTTGCTGATCAAGGCGACGATGAGATAGTTTGGGATTTTGATATTTAGAATAAGATTGATGTACTTATGTTTGTATTTTTGTTTATTTTTTTAATGTTATGTAATCTTTTTATGAGAAAAATGAATGAGTATGTAATTGGACTTTCATTTAGTGTACTTTGTGGATTGTAATGTGATGTTATGTTTATTTTCATTTTAGTATTTTTGTCTTTTATTTAGTATTGTGGTTGTGTTAGGAAATGATGTATTTGTTTTAATTTTATACTTGTTTTAAAATTTCATTTCCTAGAAATTCCTCTAATGATTTACATGTGTAGAAAGCTCCTAATATTTCAGACCAGGTGAAGTAAAAATTGGAGAAGGCCTACAAAAATTTCAGAATGATAAATATGCCTACAATACTGAGGTATGATTTATATTTATAGTATTTTCTTTACACCTTTATTTCATATATACTTAAAATACTGAGGTATGATTTATATTTAGACACTTTCTTTCCACCTATATCATTTCATATTGAAAAATTTAAGTTTGGGGGAGGGAAGAAAAATATTACTATTAGATGTCCTCTATTTAAATATTTTCAAAAATTGTAATATGATTTTATGTAGTGAATTTAATTCAGGTAACTATATTTTATAGCAATTTAAATATTATGGTAGATTTAAAGAAATTTTTTTGTAATGAAAATTAATTTTGTAGATTAAGATGTTTAGTATAAGATAATAAGACTATAGTTAGAGACTATAGTTAACTATTTAAAGTAAAGAAAACTATATTTTGAAATATTAAGAACCTTAGAAATTCATTTGAAAAGAAAAGAATAAAACTTTATGAAAAAATTTTAAGGCTAATATAAATTTATAAAGTGAAGGAATGTGAAAATACCTTAACTTGGAAAGAAAGGTGTTGTTCAAAATCATTAAAGGTTATCCAGATATAGTAATCCTCACTTGATAAAGGAAAAAAAAAGGATTGACAACAATCCCTGAAAAGAAAAGAAAAATATATGGGATTGAAAGCAATCTAAATGAAAAAGAGAAAAGAAAGAAAAAGAAATATTTAAATGAGGAGAAGCTTGAGGATATGCCTAATCAAAAATTGGCTTCACTGGACATAAACTAAATACATTCCTGAACTTATATTTATGGATTATATCTTTTACTAGTAGTGTTCTCATGAAGTTCCTATCATCTGATTATTCTAAGTGACTTAATATTAGAACATATAGTCATTCTTAAAATGAATAAAAGACTAGAACTCTTAAAATTGATGACTAGATAATATTGTAGCTACCAAGTAAATAATTTAATTACTTGAATTTTTTCTGAAATGCTCACTATGGTATTTACTTAAATCAAACTTATAGTATTTCTGAATTAAAACTTTATCACAGTAGATCATAACATTTATGTAGTACTAAGATTACTTGAGGACAAGTAATAGTTAAGTTTGGGGGATTTTGACCAAAAGAAAATATGTTGAGATTTTCATACCTATTTTAGACTGTTTTTGATGATATTGCACTTTAAATAAAGTTATTTTTTATTTTTTGTGGCGGGAATAATGAATTAGGGTCATTGGAGCAAAAAAGATGCAAAAAAAGATACAATTTTCTCACTTTGCATTCAATTCCAAGTATCCTACAAAAATTAGGAAAAGGTACTTCTATCTTATAAGCCTTTTGACCCATCTGAGAGATTCCCAACCTATGAAGATGAAAATGACTTGACTATTATGGTGTATCAATCATCCCGGAATTCACTACCTATCCAACCTTTAGTTCCGGATAAGACTCTAATGATCCTGCGTAGAATCAAGAAATTGGAGAAGGAGGTACAAAATGTCATGAATGCAATTAATAATATCTCTGATTTCTTCGATCATCTAGACTGGAGGATGAAAGAACATTTGGATCACTCTGGACATATCAAAGGAAGTTTGATATGATTGATGAGGAGGATGAAATTGATAGAAGAGGATTCTAATGAAGAATTTCCATACCCACCCTTCGATAACCTCTTCGTTCATGTGCAATCAATGGGTGATCTCAGCAATCAATGGTGTGCAATCAATGGGTGATCTCAGAGGAGAATTTAGCACTGAATCTGAAGAATAGTAGATTTATATTGCTACCTGTCTATCTATGTATGTAATTTTATTTAAACTATGCATTTGTTTTGCTTTAGAGTTATGTTTTGAGATCTCTGTATAATTGAGACTAAGCATAGAATGTTTTGTTTTCAGCGTTTTGAGTATTGTGGCTTGGATTGCAACGCTGAATTAATATATTAAGGTTGAGAAAATACCAAACTTAGGTGTGTTATGTAACACATATTGTAACTCTTGGATATTATATATAATTGTGATGTTTTGTATTGTGAAAGTTTATTTGTGATAAGTACATCATTTAATCACTTAAAGTTATGTCTATAATGATTGAACGGATGTCGTTGAGGCTTGAAATTGATCGAAATCGCAAAAATATGGAAATTGAACCAAATTAATAGAGCCCACCGACAGCGCCCTCGATGCCGCCAAGGACAGACTTTTCCCGAGACTTAGGATATAATTTCAATAGAGCACGCCGACGGCAAGATCCCGAAAAAAAACACCATTAACCATAATTTGACTAGTCAACCATCACTATTCATCATCCCCTTCCTATGAAAAATGCGATTTTTGACCTACGGCTTAAGAGATCTTGGATTTGGGGGCGATTTCAAGGCATTTAGACACCAGATTTGATCATCTCTTGGTAAGATCTTCACTCTAAACTAATCACTCCAAACTAACATATTTGATTTTCATCATGAATTTCTTCCACATTGAGGAGATCCAAAAAATTTGAGAATGTGAAGAAAATTATGGGAAGAAGTTCATGGAACTTAGTGTTGAACTCTTAGAATTACTCTTGGAAGCCATTATTTGCATATTTGAAGTCTATTTTGTAATTTTTTTATAATTGTGATTCAATTGTAATGGCTTGAGTTTGATGAGTCTCGCGTTGTCAATGCAAAGGCTCAATCAAGATTCACTTCAGTATTTGAAGGAAAGAAATTTATACAAGATCGAGTTTTTGAGAGTCTGGGAGGAGAAATTGAACGAGTTATTACCGAGCGGAGGTGTGAAAACCTATGTTACACCACCAATAAAGCTGCAACAAATATTGTAAAAGAATTCTATGCCAATGTGTTCTATTCTGAAGATAGAATCGTTCAAGTGCAGGGATTTCCCGTTGAATTCATTTCCAGAATTCATTTCCACCTGCATTAACACCTTTTACGAAGTCCCAGACTCTTACAACTGCCATAATGAAACCTTTAGTATGATGGAAGACCCCCCTAACCCCCCTAAATGATGTAATTATCTTTCTCACCGATGGGAAAGGAACATGGAAGATTAAGTAGTGAGAATGGGTAAATTTTTCTGCTTCCATGTTAAATGCCACCTCTAAAGCGTGACACTATTTTATTTCCTCTACTCTGTTACCGACTTATCACCATACTGAGGTAACTAGGGATTGAGCTATTTTGAATTTCTATATTCAGAATAATAAAAACATAAATGTGGGGAGAATCATTTTTAAGAATATATTGACTACGACGAGTGAAACAAGTGGAGGTCTAGGACATCTTGTCCTTATTTATGCACAATGCCGACTTTATGGAGTGGAAGGTGGGGGGGACTGGAGGTGATGAGGAATGGGTTTACCCTATAAAACCCATTAGCAAAGCTAATTTGAAAACTTATGAATCCCATGAAAAATGGAGAACTAGAAGTAGGAGTCAAGAACTCTCACTAGTAGAGATGTCCCCTCTACAAGTTATGAATTTCCTTCTTCTAGCTCCCCTACTATAACAAATTTGATGAATGAGTTGACCTTGCAGCAAAAAAGTTTTGTTAATAATTGAAAGGGTTGGAGGTTTAGAATGTTGACATGATCATGACAGTGAGTACCTTCAGAGGCATTCTGATTTTGAGATAGATTATTATCAAGCTTAGGCCCGACACTACAGAGGTGAGCCTGATGTTACTTTTCCTGAATGCCCCCGATATACTCAGTATTAACCCAATCCACCTACTGATCAATGGGACAAAGACATAGTTTGGGATTGTGATATCTGAATGTAATTGATGTACTTGTACTTTTATGTTTGTAATTTTTGTCATAGAAACAAATGTTTATTTGAACTTATATTTTTATTATTGTAGTTGGATAATTTTTAATTTTTGTTATAAAGTTAGTGTGGTAGTTAAAATTTGCATGTGTAGTATAATGGATGTTGATTAGTACTTTATGAATTGTATTGTAATGTGATTTTTATTTTGCATTTTAATTATAATTATTTTGTTTAGTATTGTGGTTGTGTTAGTGAATTATTGTGTTTGTTTAATGCTTTAGTTTTGTACTTATTTCAAAATTTCATTACCTAGCAATTTCTCTAATGATTTATATGTGTAGAAAGCTCCTAATGTTACAGACCAGGTGAAGTAGAAATTTTGAGGACTGCAAAAAGTTTAGAATGATCAAAATACTTAAAATACTGAGGTATGATTTGTATTTAGAGGTTTTCTTTCCACCTATATCATTTCATATTGTAAAATTTAAGTTTGGGGGAGAGAAGAAAAGATTAACTATTAGATATCCTCTATTTAAATATTTTCAAAAATTGTAATATGATTTTGTGTAGTGAATTTAATTCAGGTAACTATATTTTATATCTATTTAAATATTATGGTAGATTTAAAGAAATATTTTTGAAATGAAAATTAATTTTGTAGATTAAGATGTTTAGTATAAGAGAATAAGACTATAGTTATCTTTTTAAAGTAAAGCAAACTATATTTTGAAGTATTAAAAATTTGAAAATTCATTTGAAAAGAAAAGATTGGGGCTCAATGATGTAAAAGCTATGAAATATTTATAA
>NW_018165111.1:86665-94788 GCF_001263595.1 Phalaenopsis equestris | reverse complement strand
AAAGGATTGAAAACAATCCCTGAAAAGAAAAGAAAAATATATGGGATTGAAAGCAATCCAAATGAAAAAGAGAATAGAAAGAAAAAAAAATATGAAAGTGAGGAGAAGCTTGAGGATATGCCTAATCAAAAATTGGCTTCACTGGACGTACCTAAAGGAAAAACCTAAATACATTCCTGAACTTATATTTATGGATTAAATCTTTTATTAGTAGTGTTCTCATGAGATTACTACCATCTGAATATTCTAAGTGACTTAATATTAGAACATATAGTCTTTCTTGAAATGAACAAAATACTAGAACTCTTAAACATGATGACTAGTTAATCTTGTAGCTACCGAATAAATCAATTACTTGATTTTTTCTTTAAAATTCTCACTATGATATTTATCTAAATCAAATTTATAGTATTATTGAATTAAAACTTTAATATAATAGATCATAACTTTTATATAGTACTAAAATTACTTGAGGACAAGTAATAGTTAAGTTTGGGGAATTTTGACCAAAGGAAAATATTTTGAGATTTTCATACCTATTTTATACTATTTTTGATGATATTACACTTTAAAGAAAGTTATTTTTGATGTTTTGTGGAAGGAATGATGAATTAGAGTCATTTGAGCAAAAGGATGCAAAAAAGGAGCAAATTTGGAGCAAAAAGGACCAAATTGTGAATGTTTGAACTAGAGCGCTGAAGGCGAGCCCAACGACACCGACGGCAAGCCTAACGGCGCCGACGGTGGACTTTTCCTAAGACTCCAGATTTAATTCATTTAGAAGGCCCACCGATGGCGCCCTCGAGGCCACCGACAGCATGGTCGATGGTTATGTCCAACAACACATTGGATGAGGACAAATTTTTGAGGGTTGCTTAGGCAACTCTTAAGAAAACTCATCCACAACTTTAAAAGAAGATTTTCACCAAAAATTAGAGAGGTCCTGGATGTTAGAAAGGTCTTGGAGGTTAGAGAGATTCCAGTAGTGTGTAGAGAGTTCAGTAGAGAGTCTCAATTGTGAGAAATTCTTTGAGAGATTGTAAGAGTGGAAGGAAAGTGAGAGATTTCTTCCACCTTGCCGCTTCAAAGAGGAATTCTGTGTGCTGTAAAGAAAGGAAGAGATTCAGAGGAACTTTGAGAAGTTTTCTTGGGGAGAAATTAGAGATAATTTTATTTACTTGTTGTAGTTTGTATGACTTTACTTTTATATATGAATTTTTAGTTTTGTTGTGTTTTTCCCATGAGATCTGAGTAGTTTTCTCTATCTTTCTCCTTGTCTTGAGATTTGTGAAATGGTGATTTGAATTGGTTGAGCCATGAAAATGTTAAAGAAATTGTGATGATCTTTTAACTTCGATCTTACTTTACTTTTAATCTGGCCAATTGATTTGTTAAAATATGCTGAGTTTTACAACTAAAGTGAAAATTACATCTAAGATTCAGGGAGGTCAAAGCCCTTGGATGTTGGGTGCAAATAAATAGAGAAATAAAATTATCAGGCGTAAAATTAGAGATTTTAGAGTGACTGACTAAAATCCCTAATTCAGTCTTATCGTTTGGGTGCTGAAGTGTATGTTAGCCCTCAGGTGAGGGGAATGTGGGAGCTCCGAAGTGAGAGTCGGTATCCTCCCAGCCTAGTCGCAGATTCAGTAAACAAGCGTAGGATTAGTCAATGTTCTTTATGCCTGATCAAAGGGTAAATAATATGTATGCTCCTATTTGGCACAAGACAATTAGAACTGATTCACTTTATCCATTCACTATGATTTATTGCAAGGAGAAGGATGCTTTCTTATATATTAAATATCACATTAAAAACCCTATTAGTATAATTAGTTATTTATGAGTTATTAAAATTACATATTTATTTCAATTGCCTATTAGTGACAAATAAGCAATTTGAATTCTATTGTTGTGATTAAGTATTACTTTTCTAAAATCTTAGTTTGTAGTTCTAATATTACTCTATGTGGGATCGATATCTAGGACTCCATTGGAGCCCTATATTACTTGAGCGATACATACACTTGTATTGATAAGCGTGACTTTACAATTATTGAATATTTATACATACATCTTTATCGAACCTATAACTTGTATTAAGTTTTTGGTGTAGTTGCTGAGGAATTAATTCTTTTAGCAACAGTATTAAATTCATGTATTTTTAAGCATATATAAAGTCATTGTCACCTAATCCCACCTTTACTCTAGGGACCATAGACCTCCATTCTACTCCCTCGGGACCGTAGGCCTCTGTCCTACTCCCACCTTTATGCTCGGGACCGTAGACCTCCGTTCTACTCCCTTAGGACCGCAGGCCTTCGCCCTACTCCCACCTTTACTCTCAGGGTCGTAGACCTCCATTCTACTCCCTCGGGATTGTAGGCGTTCGCCTTACTCCCTTCTCAGCACTAAATAAAAAAACAAATCAAATTTTGACACAAATCCGAAATCTACACCTGAAACTTGATAGTCTGAAGTCCACCTTCTAATCCCCAGTGCAAATATCTGTCACTCATATCTACGCTTTGTTCTAAGTATATTGGCTTAGACGTTTGTGTTGGCTTTGTTGATTGTTTCGGTCAACACCAATACGTGCGGTGTGCTCGTCCGACACACTACACCTATTGGGGGTCCATTTGTTGACCTAATTTTTAGTAAGGTCTAGTCTTCCTCTTAGGATTTAGGATCTAGCCTTATGGTTCTTCCTTTGACAATCTTAGAGCCTTATAAATGAGACCCACTTCATTTTAGAAATCCAACCTGCCCCAAACTGCTTCTATACTCTTTTGAAGTTCCGCATGCGGTTCTTGACCTCTAGCACGTAGCAGGTTGAAACTAACATGAGGGAACTCAAAAGGAGTTCCTATAGGATCATTAAGCCTTAGGGTGGCCATTTGCACAATTTGCACTGTCGCGCGCACAAATTTCATGATTCGTTTAGTCGACATGTTCAATTACTACAATTCATATTGCTTGTGTCGTTATTTGTCGAAAACTTAAATGAATTTTTGAGACAATCGATTGCGGGTCAAAATTTTAACAAAATCAAATTCGACACATTTTTGACCCAATTGGTGACGAGGTTGTCCAAACAAGCCTGGATGACAAAACAGACTAAGTCGGTGCGTCCGGAATGTCAAAATTATCTAAGGAGGATACCAATTTTGCTAGGGCGCCGCGCATAAATAAATTGCACGAAATTGGACACTTTTTTAATAAAAAAAATCTTTTTTTTTTAAATCCCTAAATCCCCTTCCTCTTCCATCGCACACCTCACGCACGCCTCGCTCTCTCTCATTCGTGATTTCCTCCGCATGGCCAAAGTCCTTGCCATACTTTTGCCCTCCCGAGGTTCCCTGCTGTAGCCGCCTCCCTGTCTCCCCTTTCTTACATGAGAAGCAAGGAGGAGATCTCGTCCACACCTCCTCCTCCGCACCTCCTCCTCCATGGCAGCAAAGATTACTTTTTTTTTAATTTTTTTTGGCATCTTTTTTTGCTGCCACAAATCTTTCTCCCGATGTTTTCTCATCATAGTCTAGCGATTAAGCTTGGAGGTAAGTTTTTTTTAGGTGTAGGGGTGATGATTCTTCTTTGGGCAGATTCTCTTCTTCCCTCTCTTCATTTTTGGCTATAAAAAAGAGTCCTATTTTTCTTCTCGAGGGCTGGCCAAAATTTACATGGGGGAGGTGCTGTCGGATTTTCATTCGCATCTTCTTCTTTGCACCAAATCCTTATGGGTTTGCTCTTTACTTCGATGGAATTTTTATTTCATGCTTAAAAGGCCAGTGGTGGTTTCATGTGATATTTTGAAGTTTCTTGTTCTTTTTTTTTTCTTACTTGGCCAAAAACGCATGTTTGGATGCTTAGAAGGTTGGTAGTTCTATTTGAAGTTTTTGAAGTTTTCTTGCCCTTTCTTTGCTTGACTGAAAATTCATATTTTGGTATTTTAGAGCCTTCTTGCTCCTTCTTGGTTGGCCAAAAATTTATGCTTAGGGGCTTGATATTTGACTTGTTCTATGTGAAATTTTTGTAGCCTTTTTGTTTCTTATTTGGTTGGCCAAAATCCATGCTTGAGACGTTTATGATTTTTTTGGCTTAAGCCGTAATCACATGCTTGAAAATCTGAAGTTTACTTGGCCTTTGAGCTTGTTTTGTACATGCCTAAAATCTGAAATTTATTTGTGGTTTTGAGTCCATCTCTACATGTTAAAGTTTGGAAGTTTTAGCTTGACTTGGAAGTCACATCCACATGCTAGAAAATCTGAAATTTACATAGCCTTTGAGCTTGCTTTGTACAAGTGTAAAATTTGTAATTTACTTGTGGTTTTGAAGCCTCATTCACATGCTTAAATTTGGAATTTTGGTTTGCATTTTGAAGCGTCTTTCACATGTTAAAGTTAGCAACTTTAGTTTATATCTTAAAGTCGCTCTCTCATGGCTTAAGGTTGAAAGTTGTAGGTGATATGTTGTACTTTATTTCTTTATTCTTCTTAAGCTTCAAATACATAATATTTGAAAAGGATGGCTTGCTTACTTTATATTGTCTAGCATACTTTGAACTTGGGGCTTCACCCTTTTGAAGCATGGGAGATTTGGTTTATCATATGCACTTTTCGGATTTGAAACTTGTCACTTTTGAAACGCTCATGAATAAGGCCATGCAAGCTTGTTTTTCACTCATTTCATTAAGGCTTCATATATATAACATCAAGGCTTCAATTTAGCACATTTTCCATCTCACGCTATGCTTTGATATTGTTTGAAAGTGGCTAGTTCATATGGAAATGTTTTGATGAACTTACACGCAATTTTTAGATTTGGAAATACCCATGGTTGAAACACTCATGAATGAGGTCATATATGCTTGTTTTTTTTTATATATTTCACTAAGTTTTGATATACATAACACCTAAGCTTTATTTTTGCACACGCTCCAACTCTGTTCATGCACAAAAGAGGTTTCCATCAATCTATATTTACAAAAAATGAAGAATTTACACTTGTGTGTTACATTGAATGAGTTTACATCATTCCTATACTTGCCAAAATGCAAAATCTGCGCTTGTACAATCATGTTGAGTTAGTTTGGATCGTTTATGTGCTTGCTCAATTGTAAAATCTGCACCTGTACAGTTTTGCAGAGTTGATCTAGATCACTCCAATACATGCTCAAATGAAAAAGCTGCACTTGTATGACTATGAGGGGTTAGTTTGGATCGTTTATATGCTTGCTTAAATACAAAACCTGCCCCTATATGTTTATTTCAATTTTTTTAGGAATGGTCTTATACTTTCTAAATGTGAAAATTTGCATTGGTAGCCATTACATATGTTGGTTTAAATTGTGTTCCTACTGCCCTCATTTAACGTCCAAACTTGAGAGTACTCTTTGTGAAACACTCGATGTTGTCATTTGTGTTGTTAGCCATTACATACTTTCCAATTGTGAAACACTCGATGTTGTCATTCATATGATTCTGTAATTTGTTAGTTGTCCAAATTGCAGGTGTGAAAAATCCATTTTTATGTCGTTATGCTACCCGATTTTTCTTGATCGGGTTCGCCCCCCCCCTTTTTAATTACCTGAGCATGTTGCTTCTTTGTCTTTTTTTTTTTACTTTGGCTTTCTCATATATATCTCGACTTCTCATTATTTTTTTAACTTCATTCCACCACCTCCCTACACTATTTCACCACTTCACTCACTCCGCATCCTACACTAAATTAGATACTACATCACTTCACATCCCTGCACCACGCCTAAAGAGGCTTAACTGCTTTGACACGTATTCTGATTTTCTTTGAAATTGATAAACAACCCACCTCCTTTCCTAAATTGTGTTAGGTGGATTTTCTTCTCCTCTCTCTCCTCCTTGTTCCCTTGTCCCTTGTTTCTCCTTGCTTCTTGGTCTAAATCCCGTACTCATGTAGGACGCACGAGTGCGCACGTATAGTACTCTTGCTATATGTGGGGCCATCAAGCAAGGCTGTAATTAGAGTGTGTGAGGTTTAGGACGGTTATAAGATTGCATTATAGAGAATCGGGTCCCTTAGAATAGCATCTGCCAACTCAAAGACCCTGGAGAGGGTAGAGTAGGGAATTTTTACAGATACTTTTTGCCCAACCTTAGGGTTTTGCCGCCGACAGCCTAAAGTTGCAAGTTGTCATAGTTAGACTAGGGTATTCAACTTTTGGATCGAATTATTTAAAAAAATAATAAAAAATAAAAAATATTTATAAATACACTTTAAAAATACAAAATCACCTCCACTACAAAACAACCTACTTACCTACGACTTTTACTTGCATGCATATCCAGACTGAAATGTATGAAAAATTTTACAAAGGTCCACGGTTGGCTACTTGAGTCGGATTAGGGCTGCCTTCTGCAGAAAATCATTATAGTAGTCAGTACTTAAGGTTGTGGACTACAACACAGTTCTGAGTCCTCCTCACCCCCAAGCTTACGGTCTTCTTGAACTTGTAGTCCATTCTGGTGTTTTTTTTCATTTTCTTTCTTTTTTCCGATTTTCTACAAGTTTACCTCTATGAATTTATTCGGATTTCGTACGAACTTTGTTTTGTTTAAAATTTATTATGAAATGTTCCTTTTCGACTTTTTCCAACATTTTGACTCTTTTATTTCGTTTCTCCTACACACATTACACACACACACCTGCCAAGTGTAGTTTTCTCGTTTCTCCTACACACATTACACACACACCTGCCAAGTGTAGTTTTCTCTTATTCTATCTTTCAGTGTATATTCTTCTGTCGGATGTACACTTTTCACATTACCACTGCATGATTTCATTGCACATTAACATGCTTTTTCTTTTACACTCTCCCTTAGATTAGGATGCCAGTATCTGCTCTTAGGTGGTACCCACGATAAATTGGTGACCTCACCTTTTATATTATTTCAACCTTAAACAACTTGGATCTAAATTCGACACTGCAATGACGAGGAGCTTAGAGCAAATGCGGTAGGCAACGCGACCATCTTCAACAGCAAAACATGTCTACATATACAAACCCTTTCCTTAGAATTAATCAACAAGACATAGAATTCCGAGGTAGTCTGCTTAGCGCAACATAATCTTAACTTTATCTTTTAGGCCTTTACACAACCAGACCGTGCAATTTAATCCCTAACTCGTTCTAGTTTCCGATACGATACAATGTAAACCCTCATATCTTCTAGGCGACTTGTGTGACTATGTCACACAAATATAAGCCTTAAATAATAAAACTGGCAGGATGAAACGTCAAATAACATCTTCTTGAAATTAAAGCTAAATAATATGATAGTTTGGGAAGTCACCAAAGTTTGCCTCCGTATCCATGACCTCCCCTAGTTCTTCCTCATTTGGATTTCTAGTTCTCCCTCATTTGGATTCCTCAAGAATGTTCTAAATTTGAGCCTTTCCCATTTGACACTCTTTGGTCCAATTTTGTTGAAAAGTCCTATCCTTTTGACCTTTTTGAAGATAGTATTCCCTGATTTTTATCAAGGGTTTTCTTAAGTGACTTTAGTCATTTAAGATGTAATTTACTATAGGGACTTGCCCTTGTAGGAAGCTTTTCCAAACCCAACCTAATATAAACCCTATTTAATTCTTTGTATTAAGGAGGAGAACTTGTCGGCAAACAAAATGGTTTTTACAGACCAAATGGATGTCATATATTTCTTAGTTTATTTGATCGAGCCTTATCCTCAAGTCTTGTGTTTATCCCTCGTGATAAATACACGATTCGAGGTAGAGCACTCTTTCATTTAAACTGTGAAAAGTATGAGGTCAGTTTGATTTCATATTTCTCTGAAAAACTTATATATATATATATATATATACCTAGCAAAACTTTGGTGGACTATATTTTGAGGTAGAGAAACCTTAGCATGAAATGTGAACCTCAACTACAGGTACATCATGCAATTGAAATTCTGCTCAAGAGCATTCATGGGCGAATAGCTTTCAAATCCTTCGAGAAGCTACTCAGTAAAGCCAGTAGTCTTCAAGAGCAAATCAAGCACATGGAGGCACACGAAAAGGCTAAGGAGACCAGAGTGTTTGAAAAGAAATCAGGAGGAGTGGCGACCATTGACAAAGGCAAGCAG
>NW_018165111.1:70825-86618 GCF_001263595.1 Phalaenopsis equestris | reverse complement strand
AGAAATAGAGTAGTCAATCCAACCAGCGACCGCCTCAAGAAGGATCACCTCGAGCAGGGGATAAGAAAATGTCCCTGTCAGAGTGACATAAAATGATGTATTCTTTCAAAGATGAAGCTATACCTAAAATATTTAGAAGTCTGATGAAGAACCTGGAGTTCAGACTACCAGATCTAAAGAAGCCCGAAGAGGTAGATAAGAAGAATGCACCAAATTATTGCCCATACCACCGGTTGCTTGAGCATACTGTGAAAAAATACTTCATCTTTAAACATTGGCTTGAGAGGAACCTTGCTTGAGAGGAACCTTAAAAGGCTTGAGAGGAACCTTAAAAAAGAGAACATAACAATCCCGAAAGAATATTTAAAAGAACCTGAAAAAGATTCCATAAATATGACTTTGGCCGAGCCAATCTCCGCAATTAATCCATATACTGGAACAGATGGATGAAGTACAACTTGGGATGAACTCAAGAGGGTCCTCAATTAAATACAAGATCCATTAATACAATCTTCTGCGTATAACAGAGCAGAAGCAGAGAAGAAGAATGGAATGAGTTATGGAGCAGATCATCCAAGAAGATACTGAACAAGATCCAATTTGCATCAAAACAAGTCTCCATTCAGAGTCCTCAACATACCAAGCCTGAGATGAAGGTTTTGTCAGAAGAGCCATCGTCGTCAAGGACAAAGAAGAAGAAGAAAAGAGTCACTACAATGATTGATAGCACGGGGGGTAGGATAAGGGCTGCCTCTACTAGATTGGTTGTCTTGGATTTGGGGAAAAAAATCCTCGAACCCTTGACTTTGTATGATTATCTTTTTGTCCCTCCGGGGTCTTATGAATACAATGATTGTGATTTTGGCTACATTTTAACTATTTCCAGTGATAGCGTAATTTCCAGTGATAGAGTAATTAATTATGACCAATATAACTTCAATCTTGATCCCCAAAATGATCCTCAAATCATACTTGAGTCCAATGAACTGTTGTTAAGTCCAAAGAATACATCAATGACACCGCTTATGACAGCACTAGGAGTGAGGAGCCAATTCTCGAGCATCACGATACATCGCTTACCATCAGCTTGGATCTTTTCGACAAAGAGGAAGAGTCACCAACAGATTCAACAATGATATCTCAAGAAGAAGAAATCACAGAAGTTAACTTGAGCAGCGGAAAAGTGTTATCACCAAGAACAGCTCCAACAGATAAAGGAAAGCAGATAATGACCCGAGAAGAGATACCTCCACCTCCACCAGTGGAAGAATCACATAATCAAGATAAAATCAAAGGATCATACAAAGTATACTACAACGTGATAGCTCATCTTAGGAAGTTACCGATACGATTAAGCATCTACGATGCTCTGATCCTATCACAGGAGATGAGACAGTCTACCTTTATTGTAAGTCTAACTTTCCTTTATATCTTGTAACAAAGTTCTGAATGGATTTCATGTCGATCAGATGAAGTTTGTTCGTTGAAAGAACAACCTGGGGTAACCTTCACAATGAAGACTTGCTGCTCGGTACCGCCGACCACAATCGTCCACTCTACATCTCTACATCTCCGTCAACATCAATCTCCGTCAACATCAACAGATTTGTGTTGTCTAGAGTTTTAGTAGATCCTAGAGCATCTCTTAACTTGATGAAGATTGACCTATTTGCATATTGAAGCTTAAGAGCTCACGGTTGATAAAATGATGTTAAGAGGATTCAACTGAAAGGGAGAAAGAGCCCTTGAATCAATTACATTACTTATGAAGGTTGAAGAATGATGGTGGAAGAACTCGTGATAACCGCTAAATTTCATATCATCGACGTCAAGTCCTCTTTTAACGCTCTGTTGGGTCGACCATGGATTCATGAACACAATATGGTTCCATCATCTCTACACCAGTGCATCAAATACCGTAAATATGGTCGAGAAAATTGCATCAAAAGAGACCTACAACCATTTTCAGTACATGAAGTTGGTATCCACAAAGATGCTGCCTACTACGCTCCTCCAACGAGGACTGTCTTCTCATGTGAAGTTATCACAAACAAAGATGAAGATTCAAAAGAATTACAAGGAGGAGGCCATTCAACTCTGCTTCAACGATCTTCCACCACTACCTTACAACGAGTTGGTGAAGGTTCTTTTAGTTCGCGCACCCGAGGTAGAGGCCAGGGACGTGGGCGAGGAAAAATCAATTTAATCGTTTGAATTAATCATTGAACGTACTAAGCCAACCATCAATATTGGTGATGAAGATAGTTTTGAAGATGAGAAAGAAAAGACACAAGAGACCTTAGTACGAGAAATCCCTAAAAGATACAAAGAGAAGTGAATATGAAACAATATATGATCAGATAAACCACTATGTGAATGGTATGACCCTTACTCCAATTCTCCCTCAAAAAGTCGAGAGTTTAGAGGTCAAGGAAGACCATAGTATTGGTTCAAGGCCAACTATGCTTCCACCTCTACTGAGGTTGAAAAACATGTAAATTTGGATGATGATCCTGATGAATTAATGGAATTGCCTTTTGGTTACTTCTCATCTTGTGTTCAAAAGTTAATTCAACAAGGACACTTACGAAGACAAATACCAAAAGATAAATTTCAACCTTTTGAAAAATTATGGAATGGTAAAAGTCGAACTCCAAATTCAAAAAAGGGTCTCAGATTTGGTACAGTCAGATCAGTCGATGATTCTGAATTTTGCATGGTTGTTACTGGTGAGTCAGAAGATGATTGCCTCGATATAGAGGATGACTCTACTGATCAACTAATAGAAGATGCTCCCCCATAATTTGAGGAAGAAATTAAGTCTACCATTTATGAATTAAAAGAAATTAACCTCGGGTCTGAAAAAAAATCCTGACCTACATTTATAAGTTCTCTACTCAATGACGAAGAATCTGTAGAATTAATCAAACTATTAACAAAATTCAAAGATTACTTTCCATAGAGCTACGATGAAATGCCAGGACTGTTTGCAAAAGTTACAGTCCATAAACTCGGGTTGGACAAGAATATAACCTCAGTAAAACAAGCTCCCAGGAGAATGTGCCTCGAAGTAGAACAACAAGTCATCGCCGAGGTGAAGAAATTAATAGACGCCAACTTTGTAAAAGAAGAGCAATACCCTACGTGGTTAGCTAACATTTTACCTATTAAAAAGAAAAATAGATAGATCCGTGGACAGATCCGCGTTTGTGTCGACTTCAGAGATTTGAACAAGGCATGTCCAAAAGACGAGCTTCCACTACCTATACCAGAAATGATGGTGGATATCACTTCAACACATGAGATTTTCTCCTTCATGGACGGATCGTCGGGGTATAACCAAATCAAGATGGCTCTCGAAGATGCAGCGCTTACATCTTTCAGAACACCGATTGGAATCTTCTGCTACACAGTCATGTCGTTCGGCCTAAAGAACTCCGGAGCAACATATCAGCGTGCAATGACAAAGATCTTTGACAAACTCATTCACAATCAAGTAGAATGCTACGTGGATGACCTGATCATCAAAAGTAAATGGAAAATAGACCATTTGTACGATTTGAAGATTGTGTTTGAACGGTTACGACGATATGACCTTAAAATGAATCCCTTAAAGTACGCCTTTGGCGTTACCTTCTGGAAATTTCTGGGATTCGTTGTCCGTCATTGGGGAATCGAGATTGACCTAGATAAAATTAAAGCTATCTTGGAAATGCCTCCTCCTAAAACCTTGAAACAACTACTTTCCTTCCAGGGGAAGTTGGCATATCTGAGATGCTTTATTTTTAATCTCTCAGGTAGGTGTCATCTTTTCTCGGCATTAATTAAAAAGGATGCCAAATTTATTTGGGAAGAGAAATGCCAGCGGGCTTTCGAGGACGTTAAAAAATATTTAATGACACCTCCTGTCTTGACAACCCTTATCCCAGGGAAACTTTTGATACTTTATACCGCGGTCTTAGATAACTCTCTTGGAGCCCTCTTAGCCTAAGTCAATGATGAAGGTAAAGAACATGCACTCTACTACTTGAGTCGTCGCCTAATATAGACGGAGATAAGGAATCCACCTATTAAGAAGCATTGTCTGGCACTAATTTTTGCTACTCAAAAGCTTAGACAGTACATGCTTTCTCATAAGACTACCCTAACCTTGAAAGTTAATCTATTGCAATATCTGATGACCGACCAACACTCTCCAGATGTTTAGCAAGATGATCAATGATCTTATTACAATTTGATATAACTTTTGTTTCCCTCCGTGCTATCAAGGGACAGATACTAACAGACTTTCTCGCTGCACACCCACTGCCAGCTGGGTCCTCTCTTACCGACTAGTTACCAGACGAGCAAATACTACAAAAGGAATTTTTCAGTGCTCAACGCTGGGAGATGTAATTCAACGATGCTTCATCAACCAGAAAAGACAAAGGATCAGACACAGTTATACCAGGCAAAGCGGAGATTGGTTTGATCTTTATCATGCCAGATACGAGTATTTTGAGGTTCTTATACCACCTGATATAGTCGTACACCAATAATGAAGCATAATATGAAGCTTTAATCACCGTATTGGGAATGACAATCTTAATGAATATAACAAACATTGCCATCTATAGCAACTCCCAACTGATACAAAATTCTAAAACCAAGGTTAGCAGAATACCATCAATACACGATAAAGCTCTTGGAGCAGATTCCTGATGTAACTTTCTACTGGATTCATTAGGGAGATAATACCCGTGCCGACGCTCTAGCAAAACTTGTTAAGGAAATGGCATATCTCCTAGAGGATTTCATTGAAATCGTAATGCAAGGAAAACAAGTCTTGTCCCAGATCGATCTTGAAATTCTACACAAGCTCGGAAAAGAAGAAGCAATAAATATAGTTGCAGACACCAATGAAGATTGGCGCAAGCCATTAATAGAATATTTGCATACTGGAAAGCTACCAGAAGATAAGTCTGAAGCGCATCATATCATAAGAAGGGCCATGTCTTACGCCTTGATGGGAAACGTTCTCTACAGAAGATTATTTGACCAAGTTTGGCTACAGTGTTTGAACAAAGCCAAAGCACAGAATATTGTCAAAGAGGTACATGCTGGATTGTGTGGCGCTCACCAGTCAGGGCCAAAAATGAAAATGATAATCAAAAGACTCGGGTATTATTGGCCAGCGATAATGTCTGATTGCACCAAGTGCATGGGGTGGTCTTACACCAGCCTCCGACTGTGCTACACCCAACTGTTGCCTCGTGGCCATTCGAGTATTGGGGGCACAGACATAATAAGTCCGATAGACCCTCCATCTTCTAATGAGCACAGATTCATACGTGTCGCTACAGATTACTTCTCCAAATGGGCAGAGGCAGTACCGTTACGTGAGATTACAACACAGTACGTCCTTCAATTTCTCAAAAGCTAAATTGTTTACCATTTTGGAGTACCGCGAAGAATAATCTCTGACAATGGGACAGCATTCAAAAGCACAAAGAACAACAATTTCATCAGAAGACATGGGATAAATTGGAGATACTCTACAATTTACTATCCCAGAGCAAATGGTCTGGCTGAAGCTTTCAACAAGCACTGGTATAGATTTGATAAAAATAAAAGAGATTGGCACAATAAATTATTAGAATCCTTATGGGCATACCGGACGAATTTTAGGACTCCCACTCAGTGTACACACTATATGCTCGTGTACAAGTCCGAGGCCGTGCTACCGCTAGAAACTCAGACACCGTCCTCTACGATTTACTATCCCAAAGCAAATGGTCTGGTCGAAGCCTTCAATAAAACACTGGTACAGATTTAGAAGAAAACACTAGATAAAAATAAAAGAGATTGGCACAATAAATTATTAGAATCCTTATGGGCATACCGGACGAATTTTAGGACTCCCACTCAGTGTACACACTATATGCTCGTGTACAAGTCCGAGGCCGTGCTACCGCTAGAAACTCAGACACCGTCCCTCAGAGTCGCTATTGCCAATCAGCTCATGACAGAAGAAAGTGCAAAACTCAGACCTCAGATATAAAGAACTAGAGAGTCTCGAGGGAAAATGACTAGAAGCACAACAACATTTGGAGCTTTACCAGGCAAAGATGGTTCAAGCCCGTGACAAATTGGTTCGCTGAAGGACATTCAAAGTTGGTGACCTTGTACTTGTGCTCAAAAGGCCTATTCTTGCACGCCATAAAATAGGTGGAAAATTTGAGCCAACTTGGGAGGGACCATTTGTCATTGAAAAGGTCTACACAAGAGGAGCCTACCAGTTAGTGGACTTCCAAGGCGAAAGAACCATGTTACCAATAAATGGACGATATCTGAAAACCCATTACACAACCTGATGTCGCTTGCCTTTGCTTGCTTTGAAACTTTGGAAACTTTGATTATTTTGAGGCTATCTATGTGACCAAATGTCTATGAGGGGGGCCAAATTTTGTAATTGACCTCAATATAATGAAAATTTTGAAAAAATATTTTAAAGTTAAAATTTTCTCCTTTCCACTTTTGAGTTTAATGTTCCACAAAAATTAAATTCATACATAAATAAACAATTCATTTCACTAAATTAAGTTAAAATTCACTTTAATAAATACTTTATTTTGTTCTTGTTTTGCCAAGTTTTGACCCATTGATGTTTTTCCTGTCGTCTGCAGAAAAATGTCGGGACAGAGGCTGATCTTTGCTTTCAAGGATGGCTGGAGCCTCGCACTAAATGAGGAGAAGGCGCCGCAGGGTAGAACCATAGACTTGAACATGGATTTTAACTAGGTTCCAGGTTAACATGGACTATGAAGGTCCTCTCATGAATGTAGTCAGCTGCAGGGAGAAAGAGGGAATGCCTTCACTGTTGAGGGTGACCGCGAAGGATAATGTATCACACAAAGGTAAGAACGTGATAACAGAGCAAGATCCGATGGAAGGGCCCAACCATCTGCCCTTCATGGTAGCTACACCAGCTGGAGGCCTAGTAGCCGCCAATAACAAGTGACTGTCAAGTGCATAGGATTGCAGGATGAAATGCAAGAATGCCAACCATAAGAAGCAGAGGGCTTTTCTACGTCGAGAGCGTAGACGTCAGAGAGAGACGAACAACTTACTCACCCCTATTCCTGAGGGGCATATTTATGATCCAGACATGAAAGAAACTTCTACCTGCCTACCTACCACAGATGAAGAACCGGATTTCGTTGCAGAGTCAGATACACTTTTAGCTTTAGATGTTTTATGCAAGGGTTGCTTGACGTGCAACGCTGAAATACCGGCCGGGACATCAGCCACAGGGGCATTTGTAGAATGCCCGGATTGCGATGTTCTACATTCACAACTTTTCAGTACATTTGAGGAGTATACCTCCAGCACCGATGGGTCTCAGACTTCAAATTTTATGATGGATGAGCCATACGTCCCACTGGGGACAGACTAGTATGTACCATGGAGCCCAGGGTCGTACATCCTGCTAGATGTCGAGTCTCATGTTCCAGATTAGCCAACGCCAGTTTAGGTTCCTACCGATGCTCAGAGGGAGGAACGTCCACGACAGCTACCGATCCCTAGTACGATGGAGTACTACAAAATAAGCAAAGTAAATAAAATAGAATTTAAATTTTATGAAGAAGTCCAGGGAAAATTCATCAACATACTGGAGGGATTAGAACTGTATACCAGAGTCTTCTTAGAGTCTAACGAACAAAATATTCTTGACTGCATTTTTGACCTAAGGGATAGAGGTCCAGCAAGTTTACTTATGGAAAGGACCTATTCCGAGCCAAGGAGATGGATGCGAGGAAAAGGGAGGATTACTATCCAGTGTGGCTACTGTTACAACTTCAAAAATGACAGACAGGGGAATCCACCTGGGATCCACAGACACGATCAAGTAGATCCACCACCGCTAATGATAAAGTGGATGATCAAAAGAATGGTCAGATGGAGTATTCTACCTGCTACCTGCATTCCAAATAGTTGTATTATCAACATCTACAGTGAGGGTGATTGCATTCCTCCACACATCGATCACCATGACTTCGTGAGGCCTTTTTGTATGGTCTCATTCATGAGTAAAAGTAACATCTTATTTGGGAAATAAATTGACATCATTGGCTCTGGTGAGTTCAGAGGCTCTATGGAGAATCTCCTACCAGTTGGCTCAGTGCTCATTCTTAAAGGCAACGATACAAATGTCGCCAAACATTGCATTCCGAGGGTACGACACCGTAGGTTGTCCATGAACTTCCACAGGATGGATGACAACAAAATGCCATATGGATTTTAGCCAGACTCAGAACTGGAAGAGCTACTACCATACGAGCTATGAAAGGGTTGTATCTCTAATTACATGCGAAGGGAACTCTTGTCCTGGAGCATGAATTAGAAGGTCTGCTCGATCAGGAGCTCGTAGTACCTGATTTAGATGGTCAGAGGGTTTACTTTTTTTTTTATAGCAAAATGATATGTACCTGATATATTCAGCCTACAAAGCCTACAATGTATTCATGGGCCTACAATGTATTCATGGCATGAGATGAGCTGGACGTACTCCAACATGGACTATATATTGTACTTTTTTTTGAGGCATTAGGCTATGTTTGATCTGTGACATCTTTATAGAAGCAAATTAATGAAAAATTCTCTTAGAAATGTGCCTTTTCGTCAGTTGCCTTTTTATGCGATGGATGGAAGCCACGAACCACGCGTTGGTTCAGAATTTCAATGAACGAAGAACAAAACAACAAACCTTTAACAATAAAAAAATTTAAATAATTTTTTTTAAACAACAAAAAAAATTTCTTTTGAAAATCAACCAATTAAAATTAAAATTTTAAAGACATATTTTGATAAATTAAATATAACAAAAATAACAAGAAAAGAAAATGAATCTGTTGAGTGGATTCTCTCATTTTTGGAATTTCTTACTCTTTGTGCGTACAACATAACTATCTTTATCTTCATTAACTTTCTTCACATCCCCGTGGAATTTCACATTCTGCATAAAACCCCACAAAACTATACAAATCTTCTACAACAAAATCAACCTTTTCACATGACATATTTCTACAAATTCAATATCACAAACTCTCTACACTGTTTTCATATGACTTTTGGGGTCAGTACCTAAATTTTGACTCCCCATCTCACAAAAATGAGGTCAACAGACCCCCTATACGGATGTTAAGGCTTCCGATTCCTTCAAATTTCAAATTTCAGAGGATCGGTGTGAGTTCCCCTATACGGATGTTAAGGCTTCTGATTCCTTTAAATTTCAATTCTCGAGGAACGATGTGAGTTCCCCTATACGGATGTTAAGGTTTCTGATTCCTTTAAATTTCAAATTCTCAAGGATGGTGTGAGGCCCCCTTCAATGGATGTTAAGGCTTTCGATTCCTTCAAATTTTAAATTCTCCGAGGATTGGTGTGAGACCCCCTTTAATGGATGTTAAGGCTTCTGATTCCCTCAAATTTTAAATTCTCTGATGATCAGTGGGATGCCCTCTTTAATGGATGTTAAGGCTTTTGATTCCTTCAAATTTCAAATTCTCCAGAGATCGGCGGAGGATTTTCAAATTCTCCAGAGATCGGCGTGAGGCCCCCTTCAATGGATGTTAAGGCTTCCGATTTCTTCATATGTTCTATTCACATATTTTCCACAAATTCACATGTGTGAATCTACATATTTTCTGCAAAAGGACGCATATTTCCTCGTCACCTCTTGGGTTGGATGTGAGTCCCAGTGCTTTCCTTCCTAACGTAATCGATATATTTTCCAGCTACCACTTGGGTTGGATGTGAGTCCCAGAGCTTTCCTCCTCAATGTAGTAGATAACTTCCTCGTCACCTCTTGGGTTGGATGTGAGTCCCAGTGCTTTCCTTCCTAACGTGACATATATATTATCCCTGTCACATGTCAGTTCGAATATAACTCCCCAATGGTAACTCAAACTAGTATAGTCCTTTCTTTCTGGCGTAATATCCTTAATGATTTCCATCTTCTACACTGTTGTTACTCTTTTGAGTCAGATGTGAGCCTCTGTGCTTTCCATCTCGATTGGGTCCTCCCACACAATCCTATTCTCATATTTTGAAATAAGTTTCAAGGCCACCTTAATTGGATTATGGCATATGATTCTTATTTCGGGATTTATACCCAAAATTCAGTTCCCACCTGGGTGTCAACACTTTCATACTGATTCCCATCCTTTATAAATACCTGAAATTTCATAAATCAAAATTCACACTTTGATCCCCAGCGAGAGTCCCTACTCCTCAATTTCAATCAAATGATCGCCAGCTAATTCCCTAGCAGAAACAAATCACACAAACAACTCTACACATACTTCCAGGTCTGTTGACTTAAGAGTTTGTATTGGTTTTCTTTTATCTCGTCGGTCAACGCCAATACACGCGGTGTGCTTGCCCAGCACACCCCACCTTTTGGGGGTCCATTTGTTGACCTCACTTTTGGTTGAGGTTTAGTTCTTCCTTTTTAGTAGCCTAAGGTCTAGCCATAGGACTTTCCTATTGACTATTCTTAGAAAACTAGACACGAAACCCTCACCATTAGAGATTTCACACTCTTCTATACTCACCTTGAAGTTCCACATATTGGTCCTAACCTCTAGCACTTAGTAGGTGGGGTCACTATGGGAGAACTCAAGGTGAGTTACCCTTAGGATTGCTGGACCTTAGGATTGACCTTGGGAGTTGGTTTAGGGCTAAGGCACTCAATTACAATCACTTGTACTCACAATAACTCACTACCCTAAATACAAAATTTCTAGGCTTTGGTCCCTTGATACTTTTGGAAAACTCCTGCAGGTGGTCCCTTAAACCCACTAGCCCTAGGCTAGGGTTTTGGCTAAGACCACTACATAGAGGACCCAAAATGGGGTTTCCATTGGTCCATGGCTTATTGATGTTGGTTGGCACTCCAACTCTACAAAGACAACCAACCTAGCCTTTTGACCATAAATTCATCCAAATTACCAAAATACCCATCATTGGGACCATAAATTCATCCAAATTACCAAAATACCCATCCTTGGCCAAAAATTCCAAAAATTCTAAAAAATCCCAAAAATTCCCAAAACCTACCAAATATTCCCAATTTCATTTTTCTTAACTATATCATGAGCCAATTTGGCCAATTTGGCCATCTTTGACCAAAACCCCCAAATTGCCCTTTAAAGGCCCATATTTTCCTCAAATTACCCCAAATGTCTATCCAATTGTTCTCAATCTACCTAAATTTTAATTCTAAACTCAAATTAACTCTTGATATGCTCAATATAGATAAAATATAAGCTCAATTAATCCATAATTTGAACCCAATTTTGATTTAAATCAAAACCCAAATTTTGGCATTATGGCTTGGTTCCACCAAATTGAACCCATAGCCCACTAAATTGGCCACAATTTGTGTTGCAAAACCTTCATAACATCCCCATACATCAAAATTGACCTTCAATTGGCCTTGGTGAGGCCTAAATTTCTTTTTATTGCAACCTAAGTCCAAATGCCCTAAATTTTCCCCAAATTGGTCATGTCTCAAAATCTCACCCAATTGAGGGCCTTAACTCCAAAATTCCCACTCCATCCCTTCATGAAAAATCTTCAAAACATCTCCCTTGATCATTTAAACCATTCAATTTGGGAGTAGCCCAAGGCTAGCTTAACCTAGACCCATGTCTAACCTAACATGCCCAAATTGACCAAATTTCAAAAATCCCTCAAATTGACCTACCAATTGAACTCAAAATCACTTCAACCATTCACCAAAATAGTTCATAACAACCATCTACACAATGTTGATCAATAAATTGGGTCATTTGACATTACTAACCTAGCCCAAACCCAAACTTTGATCACTTGAATCCATGCATTAAACATGATCAAACCACCTTAAAGCAATCAAATTAACTCCACCTCAGCCATTGGTTAGACCCTAAGACTGAGCCAAAGCCCATATAACCACCTAAACTAAACCATGGATCAAAAGTCCCCCAAATTAAGGTATCTTATTTCCAAAAAAGCACATGCTTAAGATACCCTCACCAAAACTAAACCCCATTGCATTAAATTGCTTTTACAGATTCCCCTGGATGCCCTGAGCACCTAGCCAACTCCCCCTGCCATGGCTGACCGGCCTAGTCGCCGGAGAAGCTCAAAACTGAGAGCCACCCCCATGGAACTTCACCCAAATCAAACCTAGAGGCCAGCTCAACTAAATCAAATTGTGGAGCTCCTTTACCCTCCACGAGGCCAGCTCAGCTAAATCAAATTGTGGAGCTCCTTTACCCTCCAACTACCCCTCCACCTAAGCAACACAATGCACCCCCGAATTAGCCATGATAACCACCCCTTAGCCATTTTTATAAAAAGTACCTCCCATGGACATGGAGGGTGTGCTGAAAATTTCTTAGAGAGACTTCTCCAAATTGACAACAATGTTTCCCTTAGATCCCCTCAGTGCATTCCAACTGTTTTCCCTCACCAATTTTCACGGCCGGAGATTAATTTTGAGCTTGAAATCTTGCCGGAAACTAGGACAGAGCCCAATACACCTCCACAGTCCACCAAACTCAAATTAACTTCACCCACACCTTCACAACAGTGAAAGGAGCTAAAGCCCCATCAAATCCCCCTCTCATAGAGCCTCTACCATAGCTCTAGACCAACACCCAAATTCGGCCGTGATCGAAATCATATCTAGGCCTTACACCAAGACCAGAGACTCAATCCCTAGCTTCTTTGGATCACAACAAATGCGCCGAGACTCTCTGATCGAAGCTTCACTTCTCAGAGCAAAGGTATAAAACTTCTCTCCCTCCCAAGCTTATTTTGATTCTCCATTTGATTAGGCTTAGTTTAATTGTACCGAATGGATGTGTTCGTCTCACTTAGACGAGTCCATAGGATCAAAATCGAAGTGATTTGGTTGAGTCTAGATCGAGATCTTAAGTTTTTAGTATGGACGATCACGGGATCACTCTATCCGAGACGATGACAGGGAGCCATTTGATCGAGCTTGTATCGAGTTATCAGATGGACGGAGGAGATCAAGCCGGACAATGCTTCCTTACATGAACCGCGGGCCGAGTTAGTGCTGAGGTGAACGACGACATCAAATGGGAGCGTGCCGTGTCGAGCTTCGGAGCCGCCGTTGTTGTGGCGCCGCACGTTTAAATAGATAAATAGGGATTTAAAAAATCAAAAAATGATCCCTAACTTCAAAAATTCATTTATTAGTGTAGAAAAATCATAAAAATAAAATAAAAATACTTTCTTGCTCCGTGAACAGAGGAGAACAATGTGGAAATAATTTTAAGTCCATGTGATGCATATTTTATTTTTAATTAACTAAACATTTATTTGGATGTTTTGATTCTCCATGCATGTGGTGATATTCCCATAGCTTGAAATTTTAGCATGTTGTTGCCTCTATCTTAGGAAACAGTCTCTCATTTTTCCAAAGTGAGAGGAGGTCCCAAGGTAGAGAATCATAATTTTCATGGCAGAGATCCATATTCTTCAAGTCTATGCACATTATTTGCTTAAATTAATCATAATAACTAACATTTTTCTTAGAAAAGTCCAAGAAAATTTTGAAAGGTTTACTATGGCCAGAGAACCCTTAAGAAAATTTCTCATGAGTCAAGTCATTTAAAATGCATCTAATATTTACAAACCCTAAATCATAAAAATAATTAATTTCAAAAAATACAAACAACAAAATGAATTGATTTTTATTCTCTACTATTTTTTAGGATCCAAAGAACTCAACATAAAAAAATTAAAGCATTTTAAGTTCATTTGATAGCTTAAATTAATTTTTCAAGTTAATTAACATTTTTGGCACTAAAATGATTTTTAATAATTAAAATATAACTTGAAAAATTATAAAACTTGGTTTTTTGAGTTCTCTGTGATCAAAGGTATTTTCTAAAAATAAAATGATATTCAAAATAAAAACTTGATTTTTAGCCTAAAATCCCTAAAAATCACAAAAATAATAAAATTCATGGAAATGTTCTAAATTACTTCCTAAGAACTTAGAAACAATGAAAATATTTTTCTTGATTTTCTAAATAAAGATATTGAATTTCAAAGCTTAAAAATAATTTTTAAAGGTCAAAATGGGCTAAAATAATTCCAATAATTCAAAGATAAATTAGAAAAATATGAAATTTGTTTCTTTGTGTTCCTTGACATCAAGGAGATTTTTCAAAAATATTAAACTTAATTTTCCCCTTTTAAAATATTTTACATTTAATAAATACCCCAAAACTTAAAATAATTCTAATAATTCAAATTCAATTTAAAGAATCATAAAATTTTGTCCAAATGGCTCCCTAGTCTAGTTCTACTTCCAGTAAAAATTTCAAGTGATTAGGCTCCACCTTGGTCCAGCCAGCAAATTTTCCTTGAAAAATCTCATTTTTGCATGAAAATAATTATATAAATTAAATTAAATTTCAAAAAATCACATTTTCTCTTCTCATGTTTTAAATGACCCATTAATGAGGTAGGATAAAAATTTCAAACCCATTTGAATTGAATTTGACAAATTATAAAGTGTTAGAGCCTTAGGGGCAAAAGTGTAATTTCAGGAATTTGGCCTTAATTAACATTTAGGTTTAATTCAAGGAGGGAAATGGGCAACTTCTAATCTGAATTAACTTGTTTGGATGATTGAAATTAAAAAGGGGGTTAATTGGTAGAAACCAACCTCACTTTCCTAATTAAAAAGACAAATTAATAAATTTCTAAATTATTAAAATTTGGAAGTTTATAAAAATTAAATGAACCTAGGACTTGGGGAAATGACTTTTGAAGTCAATAATTAATCAATTTAATACCCCTATTTGATTTTCAAATGAAATTCAAATAATGAATCATGGTCACCGAAAACTCAACCTTTTCAAAATTAATTAAGACACTCACCTAGGTCTTGAGGGCTTAGTAGTGACCTAAGTTAAATCAAGACTGATTAAATGAGGATTAGCAAAGAAAATATAGCTAAAATTTAAGACCTTTAAAATACTACAAGCCCAATTAGGACCAAAATTTGGCTAAGTGTTCCAACAACAATAGCTTGCCCCATTTAAGGGTCTTCATTCACATAATCTTCAAAATTGAATTACAAATGATAATTACCCTACTCTTAGGGATAATTAGGCCATCAATGTTCATTGAGCATTAGGGTGTTCATAGGGTGAATTATTAAGCAACACAATAAGTCTAAATGAGCTTGAGGCCTTTCACCAGGTAATGAGAGGGAAGCATGGACCTGTTTCTTTCTCTTAACTTGTTGGATCATATAAACTACCTTAACATGCCTTTTGAGTTTCAGGTGGTGGAACGAGAAGACTCACCAGATACGCTTTTACAGTTTTCAACATTATCCTTTGTGTACTTTCATACTATACTTTTATACCAGCAAACTTGCATGCTAAATAACGGAGCCACCCTATATAAAAATTAAAACTATCAGGATAGCCACAAAACCAAAACTAAAACTAAAACTAAAATCAACCAAGAAAAAAATTACCTCCACAACATTCAAAATATAAAACAACTCAAAATTTAATCACAAACATCACACAAAACTACAACTTCAACTAAATTAAGACATCTCTATCGGATGATTGCGAATTCCTCAGAGTAGGTAACCTACAATTGCGAACGAGGCTTCCCACGGTCTAAATGAAATTATGGAACTCATTAAGCTGAGTTTAGTAAGTTCATTTGGACTAAGTGAATCTAATAGAAAATAGTGGTGCCGGAA
>NW_018165111.1:62918-70801 GCF_001263595.1 Phalaenopsis equestris | reverse complement strand
GCTCTAATCAACTTTAATAGCCCGCCATAAAAATTAAAGAACTTCAACCATAGGGCCACTTGATTTGACATTATAACTTAACACACTAAAAAATTCAAACTCGTCAGCTTGTAGTTAGCATGGTGGGCACACGGCCATCTTCCACAGCAAAACCTTTCTTCCCCAACTAAACCAATCTTCCTTCCTTAAATATAAACAACAAAGCCATAGGACTTTGAGGTTGCTTTCTTATGCAACGTAAATCCTCACCTTATCTTTAGGCCTTTGTATAGCCATGCTATACAATATAAGCCCTAACTCGTCTTAGGATTCTGAGGTTGTCGTCCGTTATGACTTAAAAGCTCACATCTTCCAGGCTATTCATGTGATAGCTTCACACGAATGTAAGCCCTAACTAATAAAATTGTCAGAATGAAACACCTAAATATTTCTCCTCAAAACTGAAGCAAGACATTAGGATAGCTTGGGAAGTCACCAGGGTTCTCCTCTGGATCCATGACATCCCCTTGTTCTTCCTCTTTTGAACTCTATAACAAAATGTTCTAAATTTGAATCAATCCCCTCTCATACTTCTATGTCCAATCTCACTGAAAAGTCCTACCCTTTGAAATTCTTTGAAGATAATATTTCCTGATTTTTATCGAGAGTCTTCTTAGGTGACTTTGGTCATTTAAGATGTTGTTAAATCTAGGGGCTTGCCCTTATAGGAAGCATGTCCAAACCCAGCTTAATATAAACCCTATTTAATTTTTTATATTAAATAGGGGAACTTGTCGGCAAATACAAAGGTTTCACAGACTAAACGTATGTCATATATTTCTTAGTTTATTTGATCAAGCCTCATCCTCAAGTCCTGTGTTTATCCTTTGGGATAGATATAGGATTTGAGGTACAGTGCTCTTTCATTTAAATTATGAAAAATATGGGGTCAGTTTGACTTCATATTTTTCTAAAGATAAATATACGTCCTTCCGAAGCGAGCAATGGGATTTCGATTCTGGTGACCGACAGCTTCTTACGGGTAACTCTCCAACCAAAAATAACATCGACAGTTGTCTTTTTCCTTTGTTGTAAACTATATATAGAGAGTTTTTTCCTTTCTTTTTGAATTATGAGAGTTTGTATTGGAGGAAAAGGTGCTGACTTTGCAGAGACAACAAATTTTGTATGTTTTTCATTTTTTTGTTGCTTGCAATGGATTCCCAGATGGTGATTTTCACTATGGATTTCTCAGTCATGAGTAGCTCAAATTTTTTTTTGTCTTTGTGATGTAAGAAGTAGTGGATATACCATATTTTTTTTGTTAAGCGTATTCTTTGAGTTTTTATAGGCATTGTTATTGGATAACGTGTGATCATAATTTTCTCCTATTCTAGCTAACTAGGAAGTTAAAATGCCTCGTGAAACTTCAACATCTAATCATTGCATTATGGAAGTGAAGGGTTAACCATAGCATTCTTGGAGGATAAACATATTCCTTTCAAAATCTATAATCTTTCTAAAAGAATGGAAAATTCATGTGGAATGCCATGAGGATTAAGGATGCCTCAACTTCATGGATTCTAAGCTTCTTTTGACCTAGATATTAGCATAAGGAGCACTATGTCCTTGATTGACAACAATCACGTAGGACTAAATTTAGGAAAAAAAAGATCACCATGAATGCCAAATCATAGAGGCACGAGCCTCATCTATCTTGACAAAGCTCACAAACATTTCCCATAATTTTCTACTTTCTTTCATTGCCAAGTACTCTATTTTGCTAGGACGATAGGACTTAAAAAACTTCTTTTAGATAAATACCAGGCTAGGTTAACTAAATTCATAAACTAGAGATTTTCATTAAAAAAAATATTACACTATACATGTGGGATCAATATGTGGTACGCTTGAAACACATTAGTAGCTAACACATGCACTTGCATTGCATGATTGACTTATGTCTCGAGAGGTTTTGGCGAAACACATTTTTGGCCCTATTGTTGGAGAAAAAATTAATAGTTATTTTTCTTATAGGAAAACTTTAGTAAGAAAATTAAGATCTATGTTTGAAAATTTTATTTTCTTATTTTTTTGTGCTTTTATTTTTTTTAGTATATGTATTTCTTTTGCATTTTTTGTAGGTGCTAAAAAATTTAAAAGTTAAAAAGAAAATAAAAAAGCCAAAAAATAAAAAATACTTCACTATTAATTTATTTTCTCTTTTTTATTGCATGTTATTTATTACATTTGCATGCTAGTAAGTTAACTGACTTGTGTGGGTTAGTGTGATTTGTCGTTGCATATTTTTAATTTATCCTTTTTTCTATTTAGGGGAGCTAAGGTTGAACTTGCCCCTCCTGACCCTAAAATTAAATGCACATTTTGACATCTTATGAGGTCACCCTCACTTTCTAAAACACCTGTTGAGATGGATGACCTTAGCTCCCTTACCTTGCAACCAATTAGGGAGTATGCTAACCTATTTGTTAAAAAAGTCCACATGAACATAAACTACCCATCTGTAGAAGTCAATACCTTTGAACTATGACCTTTCAATCTCTGTAGGGGACTTTCCACTAAAAATCCCAACCTTCACTTGACCAATTTCCTTGAAGTATGTGCCCCCAAATCATAAAGGCATAAGCCTCAACTACCTTGAAGGAGCTCACGTACTTTTCCCACCATTTTCTTCTTTCTTTCATTGCCAAGCACTCTATTTTTCTTGGACCTTAAGACTTAAAAACTTCCTTTAGATAAATTCTAGGCTAGGTTAACTAAATTAGTAAACTTGAGATTTTCAGTGGAAAGAAATACTACACTTTCCATATGGAATCAATATGATGTACTCTTGAAACGCATTAGTAGTTGACACATGCACTTGCATTGCACGATTGAATTAAGTCCCTGGAAGTCTTGGCGCGTCAAGTTTTTAGAATCGTTGTCAGATACAATATTAATAGTTATTTTAGCTTTTAGGAATACTTTAGTCGAAAAAAATTAAGTTTTAAGTTTGACACTTTTATTTTCTTATTTTTATTTTATTTTTGTAGTATTTGTGTTTCTATTGCAATTTTTGCAGGTGTTGAAAAATTAAAAAGTTAAAAAAATAATAAAAGTCAAAATCTAAAAAGACTTCACTGTTAATTTGTTTTCTTTGTTTTTTTCGTGCATATTATTTGTTACATTTGCATGCTAGTATGTTAATTGACTTGTATGTGCCAGTGTAATTTGCTGTTGCATATTTTTAATTTGTACTTTTTCTATGTAGGAGCTAAGGTTGACCTTGCCCCTTTTAACTCTGACATTGATCGCACATTTTGACATCTTAGGAGGTCACACTTACTTTTTGAAATGTGTATTGAGATGGCTGACCTTATCTCCCCTACCTTGAAATCACTTAGGGAGTATGCTAACTTATCTGTTGAAGAAATTCACATGAGCATAAACTAACCATCTATAGAAGTCAATACCTTTGAACTACTACCTGTCATAATTTTGATATTTCAATAACCAATTTGCGGGACTTTCTACTGAAAATCCCAACCTTCCCTTGACCAATTTTCTAGAATTAGGTGCCACCTTTCAGTATAACAGTGTCCCTAATGATGTTGTTAGATAGAGCCATTTTCCCTTTTTCTTGAGGGATAAATCTAAGCTATGTCTTAACTCCCTGTCCTAAGGATTAATCACAACTTGGAATGGCTTAGCACAAAAATTTCTAGCCAAGTATTTTCCTCCATCCAAAACTGTAATACTTAGGAATGAAATTACCTCATTCACTAAAATCAATGGAGAGTCCATTTATGGGGCCTGAGAGATGTTCAAAGAATTAATTATGAGGTGCCCACATCATGCCCTACTTGATTGACAATCATTCAAACCTGTTAAAATGGATTGATAGGTTTTGTGAGATCCATATTACATACTGCTATAGGAGGATCCCTTATGTCTAAACCTTTTTGTGAAGCTTACTCATTAATAAAATAATTGACCACAAATAATTTCCAATGGCCTGATAAAAGAGTTACATCCCAAAAAATAGCCAATGTTCATGAACCTAATGTGTTAACTATACTGACCACCCAAGTAGCTGCAATTTCTAAAAGAAAAAAACAACCTGGGGATGAATCCAATGTATGGTCAACCACCCAATGATGGAATAACTCAAGGACAGAAGATATATCCTATCATCTCAACCTTAGAATCTATAAATGCCATAGGAAATCATGACATAACCCATATTCTAACACCTACAACCCAGGCTGGAGGAAACACCTAATTTCTCTTAGGAAAACAACAACCAACAATGGGGGAATAATAAAAACCCAAGAAATCAATCCCAGAAGCAACATTATCCGCAAGATCTATGCCAATTCCTAAAGTCAAAAGAAATCCCTCATTGAGAAGTTAGTTATTATAATAGAGAACCGATTATAGAGCCATATTGTAGCTATCAAGAATTTAGAAATGCATGTAGGACAACTGACAAATTTAATGAACAATAGACATCTAGAAGTACTTCTTAGCAAACATGAAGAAAATCCAAAAGATCAAAATTTGGAGCAGGACTAGAGTAGAAAAGGAAGCCAACCAACTATAGGTTAGTACACCTAAGAGGCCATTTTTAGGTAAAGCATCCTCTAACCTACTAATAAATCAAATTGGAGGACTTCCATCTCCATTCCATCAAATGCTGTAGAAGCTCAGTAAGGGCATAGATAGTTTTATCAACCCATATGTTGTAGGACATGAGTTTAGCTGGAAAACACTTTATGATCTACGAACCATTATCAATTTTATGCCACTAAACATTTTTAAACAACTTGGAAGAGGAGCGATTAAACTAGCCAATTTGCCACTTCAATTGGCTATCAATCCAAGACTCATCCTTTAGGCATAGTTGAAAGTCTATCTGTTACTTTTGAAAGATTTACTTTCATAACTAATTTTATAATTTTGGATTTAAAGGCTGATAAGGATATTCATCCAGATTTTTGAAAGACCAATCTTAGCATTTGTTAGAACCATTATTCATGTTGAGGAGGGAAATGTATTTAGAGAGAGAATGATCAAGCAGTTAAATTTGATTTCTTGAAATCATCAGACCTACTTTAAGTCTATATGAATAATCAAATACAAATAACTGAAACTATGGCTTGGGTGATAAAAATTCAATCTACTGAATCTAAGGATGTTCACTTGGATGAGCAACAAATAATTGATGAATTTCTAAGGAATTTGACTGACAAAAATATTATTCTTCTGGTAGGAGAAACTCAACCACTAAGCCTATATCTATAAGGAGACCATCATAGCATACCAATTTAAATCACTAAAGATTTTCTGGTTGAAAGTGGGAGGTTACTAAAAAACCTTCATCAATTTTAAGAACAAGATCAAAATTTTTGGGAAGAAACCAAAAACATGACCTTACTGGAAATCTTAGGATGACCAGACCTTGCGACTAGTGACCAGAGACTATTAAATTGGCATTTTGATCTTGGAGATCTAGTATAGTGATATGCCCGAGACTTTGTCGTGTTGATGATGCTAAACTGAACGCTATCTTGGGAGGCAACCCAAGCATTATCTTAGTAATTTTTTGCTTTATTTATTATATGATTGATGTCATTTTGTATTTGTATTATTTTTAGGAGTTTTTTCTAGTTTTTGATTGTTAAGTATCAATCCCTTCGTGGAGTGGCTCTCTCATTTGATGGGAAGTAGCAAAAAAAAAAATTATGTCACACCTAGGACTGGTGTGACTGCACAATAGTTTGGCATGACCACATCGACCAATGGTGTGACCAGACCAATTTTTGGCATGACCTTGCCACACCTAAAATGTTTCAGGTAAGTCAAAATTTAGGGCGGTATGACCACGTCACAACCTAGCGTGATCATGTCGTAGAGTTTTTTCATGATCAAATCCATCTTCTTTAGAATTTTATGCCCCCTTATTTCCATCAAGCACTGTCTCTTCTATTCCATAAGATCCAAAATCTCTACGAAGTAAGCTCATTTTGTTAGATCCAACTACCACTGAGCAGATCAGGGTGGAGCCATAGGTTGTGGTAACTATCTTGCATATGCTCCATTTTTCTCAGTTTTCCCCATCGATTTTCCTGAAATCTCTCTTAAATTCTCATAGAGCCTTATCTACACAGTTGTTTCTTGGTAATACTATGATTTCCACCCTCAGTTTGTTATTCTGTGCTAAAAATTTCAAACTTTTTTGAGCCTATCTTCTCCAATTTGAAATCCTTTTGCCTTCCATGGAATGACTCACTCAGTTGTACCTTGAATCTCATTAACACCAAGATTTTTCTTTCTTGGAAGTGAATATTACTTCATATTCTCAAGAGACAGCCATAAAGTGCAAAATAATTGAGCTAGCTTGAATGAATAAAAAATTTATGTGGATCTAATTCTCATTTATTTATCAATCTATCTCTAGTCTCATTGATGTGACTAAGGAATCAAGCTATTCTAAACTTCTACATCCAGATGGGCACAACCTTGGTCTTAAAGAGAGTTCTCTACTGATCTATCATGTAGATGGCCAACGACCAGACGACTAGGGACTAAGTTGGCCCCTTGCCATTTTTTCTCTTGCTATAGAGAGGGTGTAGTAGAGTTAAGACATATGCAAATTGCTCTACATTATGCAGAAGTCACATTTTTTGCTATCACATTCCTGATCATGCCACCCTTACACTCTGAAGGTGGAAGGTGTGAAAGAGGGTGATAATAGTTTTTTGGCTCTGAAGATGTTATGGCTCACATCATTGATGGGCTGACTTGCAATTGAGTGCTTGCACCCTTCTTGTTAGCAAAGTAGAGTTTAGGCGGTTCGGGCAGTAGCATGATTAAATTTTGCTTTGTTGATTTTCCGGTACTATGTGTTTGTGTGTTGTTATCCTTGCTAACCCCACATGGCCAATTTCTTTGGACGAGCTACTGCATTGTTGTTCTGTTTTATTACTTGAAAAACACAACCCTTCTTCACACTTTAAAAGAAAGGTTAGAAAAGAAGAAGTTGCCAACCGTATATAGTAATTCTCAAGAGAAAATGATAAAGAATAAAAAAATAAAAAGAACAAAAGAAACAACAAACAAGTCGAAAGTCTCTGAGGAGAAGCTTAAAGTTGACACAACAAAAATTCAAGAAAAGAGAAAATGTTGTAAGGAGGCTAGTGAGACTTAAGTGATGAATTGGGCGTTGATTCCTTAATTAAAACTATAGTAAAGTTATCTTCAAGGGAAAGAATTAAGTGGATTTTGAGTTGGTTAAAATCTACTGAAACTATATGCATGATATTTGAGGTTCATAAAAGAGATACTATATGACACCAATTAAGGGATCTATGATATTGTCTTATGAAAAGAGATACGGGAATTAAGAATAGGTCAAGTCAATAGCCATTAAAGATGATCCAATCTGAATGACATTTAACACTTTTTACTTAGACTCTATAAATATGTTGAAAGGGTATAACTCTGTAGGAGTGCAAATTTAATTAAAAATTTAAAAATGAGCCATGTGATTACTTGAAGGAAAGTAATAGGGTATGTTTTAGGGTATTGGCATGCATTAACTGAATACAAACAAGTTATAATGAGAAAATTAAGCAAGAAAAGTACCCCAAAGCCGCATTAAATGCCCCTTATCAAATAGGCTGGTGTGACCACGCCATCTGGAACAGTAGGGTGGCGTGACCACACGACAATTGGACGTAACTGTCGGCACTATTTTTGGTGTGGGGTTTGCCCGTAAGAAGTTGTCGGTCATCGGAATTGAAATCCCGTTGCCCGCTTCGGAAGGACGTTTTAAAAAATTTAGTTTTGAAAAAGATGAAGTTAAACTGACCCCATAATTTTTATAGTTTAGATGAAAGAGC
>NW_018165111.1:27860-56986 GCF_001263595.1 Phalaenopsis equestris | reverse complement strand
TTTGATCAATTTTGGGTATTTTGGCAAAATTTGGGAATTTTAGCCAAATTTGGGTCCCAAGGGTAGTTAGGTAATTTGGAGGTGCCTAGGGGCAAAAGACCAAGTTAGGCATTTCACATAGAATTGGATAGATATCCATTCTAAATGAACCATGGATTAATGTATTGTGAAGATATGGTGAACCCTAGTTCCAAGTCAACACCCAGGGTCAATTCTAAAGCCAAGTAATCCTATAGGAACTCTTCTTGAATTCTCTCATAATGGTCTTACCTACTAAATGCTAGAGGTTAAGATCAATATGTGGAATTTCAAGTTGAGTAAAAAGAAAGGCTTTGAATTTCTAATAGTGAGGGTACCTTCTCTAGTTTTGTAAGACTAGTCAATAGGAAAGTCCTATGGCTAGACCTAGGCTACTGAAGATGTTTCTAGACCTCAACCAAAAGTGAGGTCAACAGTAACCAATTTGACCTATGCAATATAACAACGTGATGATGCCAAAAATTAGTGTTACTACAACGATGAGAGGAGATCATTTTAGGAATGAAATTTGATGACCCATGCCACAATTTGTGCTATAAAATCAATTCTTAAGGCATCTATGAAGTAGTTCTACATCTGAGAGGACTTGGAGGTTGAAATAAGTGAATTTAAGAGAGATTTTGAGGGCTCTATTGAAGGTTGTCTTTCTTCTTTGATGGAAACCCAATAAGGAGAGTTTTTCCTTTGATTTTTGTGTTGTGGGAGTTTTTAAAAGGGTTAACAATGCTGAATTTGTAGAGAGAACAATTTCATGTAATTTTTTCATATCTTTATTGCTTGCAATGAATTTCCGCATGGTGAGTTTTGCTATGGTTTTCTTCGTTATGAGTAGCTAAACTTTTCTTCATGTCTCTGTGATGTAGGGAGTAGTGGATTTATGGTGGCTTTTCCGTAACCTTTTCTGTTTATTCTATTCCTTAAGATTTTATAGACCTTGTTGTTAAATAAATTTTCATCTTAATTTACACATAATCTAGCCAACTAAGATGTTAAATTATTTCGTGAAACTACGACCTATAATTATTGCATAAAGGAAACAAAGGGTTAACTACAAAATTCCCAGAGCATAGACATATTCCAGTAGAATTCTGCAATCTTTCCATGAGATCAAAAAAATCATGTGGAGTTCCATAGAGATTAAGGAAGTATCAATTTTATGAATTTTAGGCTTTTTGTTGACTTTAGACATAGGCATAAGGAGCACTATGTCCCTGATTGACAATAATCACGTTGGAAAAATTTTGGAGAAACATGATGGCCACAATCCCCAAATCACAGAGGCAAGAGCATCAACTTTCACGAAGGAACTCACAAAATTTTCCCACTATATTCTGCTTTTGTTTATTGCTAAGTACTTTGTTTTGCTAGAACCTTAAGACTTAAAGACTTCTTTCAGATAAACACCAAGCTAGGTTAACTAAATTAGTGAACTAGAGATTTTTCTGTCGAATATGTTCCTGTGGGATCAATACGAGGTACTCTTGAACCACATTACTACTTGACACGTGCACTTGTGTTGTACGGATGACTTACAAAACTGTAAGTTTTGTCGCATCAACTTTCACCTCCATTCCCTTAAAGGTTGCGTAAACCCAACAAAGATCCTGGGAGTTCTACAATTGCTTATACCATAGGAACTGAGTTTCAAGGAAAGATATTATGTGACATAGAGGCTAAAGTCAACTTATGTTTTTGAATATTATCAAAAAACACAAAAGAGGAGAAATCAAGCCTATCAATTTAACACTGGAGTTAGTAAATCAATATGTGGCTTATCCTTTAGGAATAGTTGAATGCTCGCTTGTCGGTATGGACAGATTCAACTTTCTAGGGGATTTTGTTAGCTTAGATCTAAGGACTGATAATGAAATACATGCAATTTTTGGGAGACCCTTTTAGCCATGATCATGATTATTATTGATTTTCAAGAGGGTAAGGAAATTTTGAGAAGTAATTATTAAGAAGTTGCATCCGATGTTTTAAAATCATCGGACCTTCCCCGAACCCCTAAGAATGATCACAACAAAAATATTGAAATAGTGGCTATGGTAGTGTGATTCAAATTTATTAAATCAAATGGGTTGAACATGGAAGAGTAATGGATAATTGATAAATTTTTGGGAAATTTGAATAACAATAGTATGACTTTTCTTATAGGAGAAGCCCTACCACTAGCCTCAGACCATTCAGGAGAGTACCTTAGTCCATCTCTTGGAACTATTGACAATTATCTGATTGAAATTGAGAGGTTGTGAGAAAACTTTAATAAGTGCATTGAATAGGATCAATCTTTGTGGAATAAAGCTGAGAACATAAAATTACTCAAGGATGAGAGAGAAAATCTAGAACAGCTTGAATATGGGATGGGTGATTTAGGACTACTAAGTTGGTATTTGATTCGGAGACCCAATTTATGAAGATTTATGAGACTTCATCTTGTCGAGTTCTGTGAAATAAGCACTATCTTGGGAGGTAACCCAAATGTTATCTATGATTCAATTTATTTATCACATGATTCTTATATTTTGTATTTCCATTTTGAAATCTGTGTCAATATGAGTTTTCGTGTGTCGTACAATTATCAATATTGATCTTAAGTAGCTCTATAGAGTAGATGGTCTACACGTAAGGGGGCGATGCAAAAAATATTTTCATGTAATATTGGTGGTTTCTGTGACCACACGAGGGTTTGGCATGATCATACTGACCAATGACATGACCACACAACTTTTAGGCATGACCACACTACTCTTATTATGTTTTGAATAAGTAACGAGAAAGAGCGGCGTGGTCATGCCACAACACCGCCGCAATTAAGAGGATTTGAAACACATTTTTTTGATAATTCCCTCATGTCGTTCATTTGAACACTTCCTCTTTTGCCAATCCTGTTGTTAGATCACTGGAAAGGAAGCTCCTTTTGCTAGATCCAACTTTCATTTGATAGATTACAACAGAAGAAATAGGATGTGGTGTGTCTTTTTTTTCTCAAGCTTCTTTGCTTCTCCATGTTTTGCATTTGATTCTCATAAATCCGATTCACATTTTAGGAGATATATCTGTAGATCGACCCTTCAAGTGCCAAGATGATGAGGCACTTGAAAAACATGGTTTTGAACATACAGAACACCTGCATGCAGAAGAAACACTATGCAGAGTAGCACCACCACACTTCTAATACATGCATCATTGTATAAAGGAGGTGCACTGATCATTACCGTTGGTGACCTTCTTGAATGTGTCACGGTTCGAGCTTTATGTGTTAGATGATGGTGAAATGGAGAAGACCAATAATGATTATGTGACATTGGCATTGTCGTGTGCTTGCACTCAATGAATGGCTTACACCCAATGATGTGCTTACACCCTTCATGCTAGGGAAGTGTTGTCCTGGTGGTCATATGAATCTCTTGGGTAACTATTTCATTCCCGAATGTCTTGTACTTTGAGTCTGTGTGTTTTTGTCTCCATTAGTATTATATGAGGAGTTCTTTTAGATGGGCTACTGCATTATTATTTTGTTACTGGTGTGAGTTTCATTTTTCTTTTTTTGTGTTGTTGTCCCTGTTGAGTACCAGTGGCACAGTTTATACTTATTTGATTTTTATACAGTGAAACTTTGTACCTTATAGTGTTTTCATATTTGTTTACTGAGTGTGCATTTTTTTATTTTACCTACTAATTTTTTATTTGTACTTTCTGAGATTCATGTGGAACATGCATTTACTCAGTTTCATGTACTTACTTGCTTTTCACTCATTGTTGTTTCTGTTATACATATGTTGAAAAAAAGTAAGTTTGGGGGAAAAAATGTACCTTATTATGAACCTGAAAGATAACTCACATAACTCAGCAGAGAATTAAAATTAAATTTGGCAACTCCTATTAGGACTTTTGATTGATTGAAACTGCTTATCATAACTTATTAAAAGTAGATAAATTTCGTTTGGAATAATTAACTTTAATGAGTTAATAATAGAATTCAAAACTTAATAACTTCAGAATTTACTTAAGAGAACCCATAGATTATTAACAAGGTGATTTAAATGTCAACTAGCAAACCTAGAAAGTTTTATTTTTTTAGTTCATTTTCACCAAATTAATGTTATCTTAAGTTTTAACCTAAAAGATAACATGGGCAGAGCATTTTAAAAATTCAACTTTTGAGCTTTATTCTGTAAGATACACTACCTTACTTCATATCTAAAAGTTAAAAAGAAAAAGCTACCAACAATATATAGTAATTTTTAAAAGAAAATAGAAATATAAAGAAAAAAAAAAAGAGAAAAAAGAAAAAAAAAAGCTAAGGAGAAGAAGCTTGAGGTACATTAATATAATAAAAAAAAGAAGAATTAGAAGGGTGTCTAGTGGGACTGAAGTGAAGAAGCATTTTCACGATTCTTTAATAAAACCAACTTTTAGTCTTTGACACGCCTAAAATTACTTGCTTTTTCTTATATATTTTATGCTCCATTTTAATGATTTTTAATGATATTACACTTTAAAGGAAGATATTTTGCATATTTTTTATTCCAGGTACAAGAAATTAGCTTTTGGAGAAAATGAAGAAAAATGGTGCAATTTGGAGTAAAAATGAGCAAGAAAGAAAATTCTGACATGAAACATTTTGATGTCTTTCTAAGATTAATCTACTTTACATTTCTCAAATATTTTTGAATGAAATTATACTTTAAGGAAAGGTTATTTTCATGCTTATTTTTAGGTATATCTATTAGGAGCCAAAAACAACTGAAACGGGGCGAAACAGAGAAAAATAGTAGAGCTGCTACAGGGTGGCGCATGATGCTCCAAACCGGTGCATGATGAGCCAAAATCCAGAGAATTAGTGCATGATGCGCTGATTTGGCGCCAGATGTGTCGGAGATGACTTTTGCTAGATTAAGGCGGTTCAGGACGAGTTTTGGCATGAATTTTTAAAGGGGCGTTTATTCAAAACACCCCGTATAGTGATTCAATGCATCTAAACACTTTGAAGGTTCTTTTATGAAGGGATATGTCTCTTGGATCAATGGAGATGTAGTCTGAATTCAAAACAGCTGACTTTTGGATAGAATTTTGGAGGGAATTTTGAATTCTTTTTGGAGGGATACAACCTTCTATAAAAGAGAGGGAAGTCTAGGGCTTGAAAAAGAGTTGTGTGGGCATGAGTTTTGTGTGTGTGTGTGTGTGTGTGTGTGTGTGGAGTGAGAGCGAGAGGAATGACTTGGAGATTTTCTTCAAGGATTGTAAGAGGAGAGGGAAGGTAACAAATTTCTTCTTCTTCACATTTCTAGGAGAGAATTGAGAGTACTTGTAAAGAGGAAAAGTGCTTGAAGAGAACTTCTAGGGATTTGCTTGAGAAAGATTATGAGATAAGTTGTGTTCTTTTCTTTCTTTAATTTGTAAACTTATTTTTATATATGAAATTCCTGTCTTAGTGTATCCTCTTCGTAAATTCTGTGTAGTCTTCTTTATTCTTTTCTCTACTTTGAATAAATGGTTTTGTTTTTGTGAAGAATTGATTTTCTTTTATATGGTTTTAAAAGTCAATAATTTGTGATGATTTGAACTCCGATCTTCATTTACTTTTTGATATGATTAATTGAAATGTTAAAATGTGTTGAGAAGCATATGTTCTGAAAGGGCTATGATTTCTACAATATGGAGAGAATCACATTTGATTTCATGGGAGAGTATGTCATCCATGGAATTGAGTGCAAATAAATAGAAAAATATACTTCGTTGGATGCAGAATTAGAGATGTTAAGGTGATAGATTAAAATCTCCAATTTGGTCTAGTTGATTGGAAACTGATGCAAGATTTTTAACCCGCAGGTGAGGGAGTAGTGAGAACTCTGGAGTGGCAACCAGTATCCTCCCAGCCTAACAACAGGGTTCTTTATGCACTTAGAAAAGGGTAAGGAATAAGGTTGCTCCTATTTGACACCAAACAATTTATACATACATACAGATATATATATATATATATATATATGTATGCTAAAATGATTTTATTTTTTTCACAATCCATATACTCATTGTAAAGGGGAAGGAGACTTTCTTAAATTTGAACTCTTCGTCACAAAACTTTGTTTAGTCTTAGTAAATTTAATTTTAAAGTTTAGTAAATAGTTTAGTAAACTTAGTCTTTTAGTTACATTTCTATTAGCATTCATTAAACCAATTTTATTTTGTCTTTCTTACTTTATTTCTTATAGTTTGAATATGGTGATTGATCTTATTATCATACGAATTTCCATCTTCCAAATTAAGACTTCATAGTAGTAGACTAGAATTAGCCTAAAAGATTTCTTACTGTGCTTCTCTGTTGGATCTATACTGGGGCTTTTAAAGAAAGCCCTATATTGCTTGAAGCGATACGTGCACTTATATAAAACTACTAGTATGTGAATTATTTTATATATTTTATATAACATTTCAATTTTACACATTAACAACTTAATATAAATTGGGTCAAGTTATTGGCTATATTTTTTAAACTAAATTACTGTGTAATTTCGGGACGGGCCAAGTTTTTGGCATTGTACTGGGGATTTAAATTGACATAAAACACTGAGAAAAAACACACTCTGGGGGCGCATCAAGTTTTTGGTGTCGTTGTAGGGGATGCTTCGGTAAGAACTTTAGAAGAATTTTGGTTAAACTTGTAAGACTTGAATTTGGAATTTATAATAGTATTACATTTTTATTTTAAAGAAAAATCAAAATTGGTGTTTAATTATTATGTTTTTATTTTAAAGAAAAACCAAAATAATCAAAATTCCAAAAGTATTTTTGATATCTATCCTATTAGTCAAGTCTTTAGATTTGTATGCATAGTTCAGGAGTTGTAGACCTTCAATTTTGCAAGTCAGATTTGTAGATAACTTTTGGGAGAGATTTAAAAAAACTCCATGAATTTAATGTAGAAATGGAGGATCAACGAGAGAGTGAATATTCAGATTTGGATTATAATGCTAGTAGCTTTAAAATAGTAAACCCCAAGAGAGTGACAAATTTTTAAGAAGATATTCTTACAATTTTAGTTTCTCAGGTTGCAGATATTGAGAGAAATTTACATCAATACATAGAAAGATACTTTAATGAAACCCTAATTATTGAGGAAAATTCATTTGGATAATGGATTGAAACTGGCCATGAAATACATAGTTATTATTCTGATTATTAAAAACCAGGTTGGGAAAATCATTTAAATTATAACAGGAATAGTGATTTTGGAGGGGAATATCAATTTTGGGAAGATAATCAATTTTAGCAGACAAGTAGTTGGAATAATCATGGATATTATAAAAGTAAACTTTCTTTTCCTCATAATTTTAACTTGAACCCCCCAAATGAGGAGAAGGGTTTATTAGAAGAGGTTGTTGGTTGTTATTCAAATGAAGAGTGAAATGGAGTGTCAAGGGACCGCAATAAGAAATATGGAAAACAAACTGGGGTAGATTATAAACTCAATTAATAATCATCCTCAATTTAACTCCAACCTTCAGGATGATGAGAAGATGTTAGAAGTGGTTGTGATTCAAATGAAGAGTGAGCTTAAAAATCAAGAGGTTGCAATAAGAAATATAGAAAATAAACTGGGACAGATTATTAATGCAATTAATAGTTACCCCCCAAAGATTTTACCTAGTGACCCTGAGATAAATCCTAAGGAGATGAATGATGAGCAATTTAAATTTATCAAACTAATATTTAGAAGATAATACGAGGATATGTTTCAAAAGAACTTTGAGTTGAGAAATGAGGATAAGGAGATTGAAAGAACAATGGAAAAAATTCTTAAGGAATTAAAAAACCTATTTCCTCAACTAAGATAAATATAGAATGACCACCTCTACCATTTATATATATTTTGTTGGATGTAAAATTAGGGAAATATACTTTGTTGGATGTAAAATTACTTTGTTGGATGTAAAATTAGGGAAATATACTTTATCTAGAGAGAATCTGATCCAAATTTTAGGAGATAATGAAGTATCTTATAAATATATATCTCTTATAAAATTTAAGGATAATATTAATATGAAAATTGAGAAAATCACTAGAAGAATATTGGATTTATAAGGAAATATGAAGAACAAGGATATGAATCATTGTGAAAAGGAGGAGCTGAAAGAAAAATTTAAATTCGAGGACTTTGTAGGAATCCCTGGATCTGGAAAAGATTGGGTGAATGATCAAGGATTACTTAAATGGAATTTTGATTCAGGTGGAATCATTTGTCAGGTTGGCGACGTTAAACAAAACGCTATATGAGAGGCAACCCAAAGTTAATAGTGTGGTTTTATTTAATGTACTTGAGAGGTATGATTGTTAGTGTTGTATTGTGTTTGCGTTAGTGTGGATTGATCAGTTTGATTAATGATTGGTAGATGTTTAAATTGTTAGTGGTTTGATTAGATCTTTGTGTAATATGAGGGAGGTGATTCCTTAACTTGTTATTATGGCAGGTATTTCTTTTGTTATATGACAGCTATGGGTGTGTCACGACAAGTGCTAGTTTTGTCGTAGAGGTGTCTATCTTGTGACACTTGGACGTTTCTTATGTAGGAGATGACAAGATAGTGAAATGCGTAAAAATTTTTATATTTATCTGTGTGTGTGTGCGTGTGTGTGTGTGTGTGTGTGTGTGTGTGGTGATTGCGTTAGAAATTGGAAGTAAGTTAGAGAGATGCAGTGAGTTAAGGGAAGAATTGACCTCATTTATCATGTGTGTTTGTGTTTGTGTTACAATTATATGAAGAATTTGAGAACACATAATTATATATATTTTATTGAGATACCTATTCTTCTTGTTAGACCTTTCTTTCCAATTTATCGGGCATGTTTTAGTTTAGACTTACTTTCTATTGCATATTGTTCTTTTCTGGTGAATACTTTAGATGTTTGTGATAGATATAATTTTTGAGCTGTTTTTCTTCCTGCTTATATTTTCTGAATTGAATGTTATACATGTTTAAAATCAAGCTTGGGGGTAGGAAGAAAATAAATTTTAAAAGTTGGTATACTTCCTTTTAGTGTAATATTATTCCAAGCATGTTTTAGGCTTGATTTACTTTCTTCTACATTCATTCTATCCTGGTTATGCATGTATATGAGTTTGATAGGATGTTGTAGAAGTTAAGTAGGTTCAACTTTTACCTTTTCTTCCTACTACATTTTATGGAATTAAGTGTAAAATATTTAAAAATTTAAGTTTGGGGGGAAGAAAATTTCTTTCTAAAAAAAAGAACTAAACTAAATTTTATTTTTCCTCAATTAACTATATTTTTAAAATTAATTAAAAATGACATTGGATATTAGAGTTTAACTTTAAATGACTATACTTCTGTTGAAGAATATTATGGTAAATTTAGGTAAAAAGTTTTTAATAATAAAGGTCCATTTTTAAGTTAAAGATGTTTAGTATGACAAGATAATACTGTATTTTTCTATTTTAAGTAAAGGAAATTGTATTTTTGAAGTATTAAGAATTTTAGAATTTAATGTAAGAAGAAAAGAAAGAAACTTTATGAAAAATCATAAACTAATATGAATTTATAAAGTGAAGAAAGGTAAGGAAGAAAGGATTAAACAAATCCTAAAAGAAAAAAAGAAAAAGAATAGAAGAGAAAAAGAAGTAAAAAGAAAAGAAAAATGAGAGGAGATGCTTGAGGAGATGCCTAATCAAAAATTGGTTTCACTTGAGTTAACTTGAGGAAAAGGCTTCATTACATTTTCTAAACTTGTATTTGAGTATTAGCACCCTTAATAGTAAAGTTTTCATGAAATTTTTTTTCATATGGATATTCTAAGTATCCTTGATATAACAAATTACAATTCTTCTTGAAATGAATGGAGATTTAGAAATCTTAGATTTGATTAATAAGTACTCTTAGACTTAGAATTTCAACATAAATTATTAAAAGTTTTTCTTAAATTTTATTGTTTTATCTATGAAACTAAATTATAAATGTTTATAAGTTAATCTCTATCCTAAGCCATATATTTTTATGTAGTAAATGAGTCACTTGAGGACAAGTGACGTTTAAGTTTGGGGGAGTTGACAAGGCTAAAAATTACTTACTTTTTCATATATATTTTATGCTCAATTTTAATGATTTTTAATGATATTATACTTTAAAGGAAGGAATTTTGCATATTTTTTAGTCCAATTATAAGAAATGAACTTTTGGAGAAAAAGAAGTAAAATGGTTCAATTTGGAGTAAAAACAAGCAAGAAAGAAAATTTTGACTTGTCACATTTTGATATGTATTTCTATGCTTAATTTACTTTACATTTCTCAAATGTTTTGAATGAAATTACACTTTAAAGAAAGGTTTTTTTCATGTTTATTTTGTAGGTATATCTATTAGGAGCGAAACACAACTGAAACAGGGTGAAATGGAGCAAAACAGAGCAAAACAATGGAGTTGTTGCAGGTAGCACATGATGCACCAAACCTGCGCAAGATGTGCTAAAATCCAGAGAACTGGCACAAGATCCACCGATTTGGTGCCAAAATGCGCTGGAGATGACTTTTTGCGGATTAAGGCATTTCAAGACGAATTTTTGCATGAATTTTCAAAGGGACACTTTTTTTAAACACCCCTTGGAGTGATTTAATGCATCTAGACACTTTGAAAGGTTCTTTTATGAAAGGATATGTTTCTTGGATCAATGGACATGTATTTTAAATTCAAAAGAGTTGACTTTTGAATAAAATTTTGGAGGGAATTTTGAATTCTTTTTGGAAGGAGGCAGTCTTTTATAAAAGAGAGAGAAGCCTAGGGCTTGAAGAAAAGTTGTGTGGGTGTGAGTTTTGTGCTTGTGTGTGGCGTGAGAGTGAGAGGAAGTCCTTGGAGATTTTCTTAAAGGATTGTAAGAGGAGACGGAATGTGACATATTTCTTCTTCATTACATTTCTAGGAGAGAATTGATAGTACTTGTAAAGAGGGAATGTGCTTGAAGAGAACTTCTAGGGATTTGCTTAGGAAGGATTGTGAGATAAGTTGTATTCTTTTCTTCTTTTATTTTATAAACTTGTTTTTATATATGAAATTCGTGTTTTGTCGTATCCTTCTTATGAATTTTGAGTAGTCTTCTTTATTCTTCTCCCTACTTTGAGATATGGTTTTGTGAAGAATTGATTTTGTTTTATACAGTTTTAAATGTCAATAATTTCTGATGATTTGAACTCTGATCTTCATTTACTTTTCAATTTGATCAATTGAAATGTTAAAATGTGTTGAGAAACATATGTTCCGAAAGGGCTATGATTTCTACAACATGGGGAGAATCACATTTGATTTCATGGGAGAGTTTGTCATCCAAGAAATTGAGTGTAAATAAATAGGGAAATATGCTTTGTTGGATACAGAAATGGAGATTTTAAGGTGACAGATTAAAACCCTAAATTTGGTCCAGTTGATTGGAAACTGTTCGAGATTGTTATCCCTTAGGTGAAGGAGTAGCGGGAACTCCGGAGTGATAGCCAGTATCCTCCCAGCCTAACCACGAAATTAGGGACTAAACTTTGGGTTAGTCAATGTTCTTTATAGCACTTTGAAGAGTGTAAAGAATATGATTTCTCTTATTTGGCACAAAGCAAATTTTATATATTATCAAATGATTTTAATTTCTTCACAATCGAAATACTCATTGTAAAAAGGAAGAAGGCTTTCTTAAATTTGAACTATTCATTCCAAAACTTTGTTTAATCTTAGTAAATTTAATTTTAGTGTTTAGTAAATAGTTTAGTAAACTTAGTTCTTTTAGTACATATCTATTAGCATTCATTAAACCCATTTTAATTTGTCTTTCTTTAATTTTTATAGTTTGAATATTGTGATTTATGTTATTATCATAAGAATTTATAGCTTCCAAATTAAGACTTCATAGTAGTAGACTAGAATTAGCGTAAAGAAATTGTTACTACGCCTATTTGTGGGATCGATACTAGGGTCTTTAAGGAAAACCCTATATTGCTTGAAACGATACTTGCACTTGCGTAGAACCACTAGTGTGTGAACTATTTTATATATTTTATATAACATTTAAATTTTGTATATTAACTACTTAATATAAATTGGGTCAAGTTATTGGCCATTTTTTTGAAACCTAAATTACTGCATAATTTCAGGATTGGTCAAGTTTTTGGCACTATATCAAGGATTTAAATTGACATAAAACACGCAAAAAAATAACTCACATTAGGGGTGCATCAGTCTCCTTCAAGGGAAATATTTAAGCAATGTTGAATTGGCCAAAATCCATTGAAATTTCATAAAAAACATTAGAGATTATTGAAAAAGAATTGAATTATATTAGTTGAATGATCAATAGGATTTTCTTAAGGATAAGAATGAAGGGAATCAAGGAAAGGTCAAGCTATTAACCATCAAAGATAATTAATCTCAAATGACATTTAAACACATATAATTAGCTTTGATAAATATAAGGAAGAGTTAGAAACCTACAGGAGTAATTATCATCTTCATTAAATCCTAAGTAAATTATGTGATTACTTGAGGTCAAGTAATAAAGTAAGTTTGGGAGTATTGATATGCGTCAATTTTACATGATTTTTTCTCATATTTTCCCCTGCATTTTAAATATTATTTTTACATATTTATCATAGATTTACACTTAAGAAAGGTTTTCTATTGATGATGTACAAGTTGTAGGAGTTGAATACGATTAATTTAGAACCAAAAAGCAAGCAAAAATTTGAGTGAAAGTGGTGTGACCACACCTGGAAGTGATTTGACCACCCCAATTATCGAGGATTTGTGGCATGACCATGCTTGATCTTATGGTGTGAAGTGCCAGATCGAGCATGGACACGCTAACTCTAGCAGAGTAGCGGTGTGACCATGCTGCTCACTTCAGCAAACTGGTGTGACCACGTTGACAAACTGTATGGAAGGGAATTTTTTGGCCCCATCCCTGATTCTGGATATAAAAGTGAATTTTAGGGCTTCATGGAGGAAATTATTGATCAAGGAGTCTTTGGAGGCTGAGATCTTTCCTCAAGGTCTTCTTACTCTCTTGGTGGAAATTTTGAAGTGTTAGTTTTTCTTTTGTTTTGTGAATTGTGAAGGACTTGTATGAGAAGACGGAATGTTACCATTGTTGACAGAACAAGTTATTGTAAGTATTACATGTTTTCATGACCTGCAACAAATTCTTGCATAGCTTTTTGTTATGTTTTTTTCAACGATGCATGACTAATTTTTTTCATCGTGTCTCTGTGATGTATGGGTAACAAATTTATACATGAATTTTCTGTAATGTTCTTTCATTAAAATTTTCTTGTGTTTTCATAACTATTATTATTGGATAATCTATAAACTTAATTTACTCGTAGTTTGACCAACTAGTATGTTAAAAAAATTAGTGAAGCTAAGACCTCTAGTCGCTGCATAGTGGAAATAAAGGATTAACCACATAATTATGAGAGGATAAAAGTATTTTAGTACAATTTTGCAATCATCCCAGAGGATCCAAACAGTTATACAAAATATTATGGGGATTGAGGGAGCCTCAACTTCATGGATTCTAAATTTCTTTTGACCTAGACATATGCATAAACAATAATATATCCTCGATTGACAACAATCATGTATGAAAATATTTACAAAAACCATGCCCACCACGATCACTCTAAAGCACAGAGGCACGAGCCTCATCAATCTTGAAGGAACTCATAAATACTTTCACACTGCTTCTGTTTTTTCCTGCCAGCAATTTCTTCTATTTTATTCTAGAATTTTATGACTTAAACCATCTTTGCAATCATGGTAAGCTATGTTCAATAAATTAGTAAATGATACACCAAAATAATATTTTATTGTAAGTATATATTTTATGATTATTTTTGTTGATATTGCACTTTAGAAAAGGATATTTTCATGTTTTTGTTGTAGGTATATCCATTTTAGATATTTGGAGCAAAACTAGCAAAAAGGAGGAACTTTGAAGCCAAAATAGGGAACTTTGTGATTTTGGCGCTTGAGGTCCCGGAACTAGCGCAAGAGGCGCCAACTTATATAGAGCTAGCCCCAGAGGTGCCACAACTAATGCCAGAGGTGCCATTATATAGAAAAGCAGTGCCTGAGGTGCCTGATTTGGTGCCAGAAGTGTCAGAGCCCAAAATAGCGTGAACTTGAGTAACTTGGCACCTGAGGCCCCTGAATTGGAGCCAGAAGTGCTAGAGATGATACTTGATAGATTAATACAGTTAAGGATGAATTTTAAGCAAATTTTGAAGAATAATATGTTTTAAATTCCCCATGGAGTGATTCAATGCATCTAGATAGTTTGGAAAGCTCTTTAATGAATGGATATGTCTCTTGAATAAATGAACATGTCTTTTGTAATTCAAAAGGTGTGACTTTTGGAGAGAATTCGGGTGAGAATTTTGAATTCTTTTTGAAAGGAGGCAGCCCGTAATTAAAAAGGAGAGGAGTCTAGGGCATGATTGTGGCATGAGAGTAAGAGGAAGGCTTTGGAGAAGAGAGGATTATCTTCTAGGGTTGTAAGAGGAGAGGGAAGTTGAGAAATTTTTTTCTTCATTACATTTCTAAGAGAGAGTTGAGTGTGATTTTAAAGAGAGAAAATTCTTAAAGGGAACTTCTAAGGATTTTCTTGGGGAGGAGTGTGAGATAAGTTATGTTCTTTTCTTTCATTATCTTATAAACTTGTTTTTATATATAAAATACGTGTTTTGTTATATCCTTCTCATAAATTCTGAGCAGTCTTCTTTATCCTTCTCCCTACAATGAGATTGGGTTTTGTTAAGAATTAGTTTTTTTATGGAAGGTTTTGAATGTTAGTAAATTGTGATGATTCAAACTCTAATCTTCATTTACTTTTTAATTTGGCCAATTGAAAGGTTAAAATTTATTGAGAGACATAAAATCCAAAAGGGCTATGCTTTCTACAATAAGGTAGAAGTCATATTTGATGTAAAATTAGGGAAATATACTTTGAGTGTCAATAAATAGGGAAATATACTTTGTTGGATGTAAAATTAGAGATTTTAAGGTGATAGATTAAAATCTCCAATTTGGTCCAGTTGATTGGAAACTAATGTGAGAATGTTAGACCTCAGGCGAGGGAAAAGTGGGAGCTCTTGAGTGAGAGGCGGTATCCTCCCAACCTAACTATGGAATTAGGGACTAAACTTTAGATTAGTCAATGTTCTTTATGCACTTAACAGAGGGTAAATAATAAGATTTCTTCAATTTGGCAAAATATAATTATATATATTTTTAAATGATTTTAATTTTTTCACAATCCATAATCTCATTGTAAAGGGGAAGGATGCTTTCTTAAATTTGAACTCTTCATCACAAAACTTTGTTTAGTTTTAATAAATTTAACTTTGAAGTTTTGAAATTGGTTTAGTAAACTTAGCTTTTTTGTTACATTTCAACTTTGAAGTTTTGAAATTAGTTTAGTAAACTTAGCTTTTTTGTTACATTTCTGTTCGCATCCATTAAACACATTTAAATTTGTCTTTATTACTTTAAATTTTATAGTTTGAATATTGTGATTTATGTTATTATCATAAGAATTTTCATCTTCTAAACTAAAACTTGATAGCAGTAAACTAAAATTAGTCTAAGGGATTTCTTATTGCGCTTTTCTGTGAGATCGATACTGAGGTTTTTAAAGAAAGCCCTATATAACTTGAAGCGATACGTGCACTTGCGTAAAATTCCCAGTGTGTGAACTAATTCAATTTTGATAATTAATATAAATTGGGTCAGGATTTTGACCATATTTTTGGAAGCTAAATTACTGGTAAGTTTGGGATGGGTCAAGTTTTTGGCACTATTATTGGGGATTTAAATTGACATAAAATAGGCAGAAAAATAGCGCACTCTAGAGCTGCATCAGTAAGCTAGAGATTTTTCTATAGAAATAATTGTTAGACTTTCATCGCGGGATCAATATGCAGAATCTTAAACTAATACAATTTGACACATGCACTTGCATTATACGACTGACTTAATTTGAAGTAAGTTTTAGTGTGTCATGTATGTTTCACCAAACTTGATCTTATCCTTTGCTTACCTCACACTCACACTCACACTCACTCTTACCATAAAAATGAAAGCATAGTCTAGGAAATGAAAATTACAAGGGTCAAAAACACTCAGCCCATATCATTATCCGAATTAGTCATCTTATAAAAAATTTGGCCAAATATTATTGCAACCATAATGAGCTATGTTGCTTGTTAATGCTTTGGCGCTCAATGAAGGTGTTGGAGTGTTGTTATCTAGTGCTACCTTTGAGGTCTCTATGCTTTGAATTTAGGGTTTGGATGTCATGGTGCTATTTTTGGAGCTCTAGAGTGCTGTTGGGTGTGACACTGGGGCACTTGATTTTGGCACCGCAACGTCCTACTCTCGAGATTTTGATTCCAACATATCTAATTTAGGCACCAGAGCACTATTTTATGATGTGATGGCCTTATCGAGTTAGCGTCGGGCGCTAAGTAAAAATGCTACATATATCTCCCTAATATATGGTTTACATGTATACTAGACATATAAGTAAAATATAACATTAAAAAGCATAAAATGACACAAAAATATAAAAAAAAAGCATCATATTTCTACAATATATTTCACTCTTATAAATCGACCACAATCTACTAACTTAAAAAAAAATTCATAATTGTTGCTTAATGCTTACTAATAATTGAAACCTAACACCAAAGTCTTTATTGCATTATATTTTCTCCTATTAAGAGATTGACCAACTTGACCATCCATTATCACCTGAATTATAATGTATTATCTAGTTTCATTTGATGCTTGCCAAAGATTAATGTTTGTGTCTATAACAAAAAAATATATAATAATCACTTTATATATATATCTGCTTTCAACTCTTATTAAGAAAATGACAAAGCTAATTGTCCATACTACTTTAAATTTCCTCATTTATCATCCTTTGATATCTATAAAGGACTAATGTCTAATGCACATCATTCACTAATATTTAATGTCCATCATTCATTAACGCCCAACATCCATTTCTTTTGCCACTTGCTCTCCCCATGCATTAGAAGAATAATCAAACTAGCAGCAAACCATTACTTAATTTTAATAATTTTATTGATCATTGTATTACACCCACCAAAGGTTAACATCTAATTGCCTTTAGCTAAGTACAACTGACTTCCACCTATTATATAGTCACCCTTCTTATTAATAAAGTAATTAAGCTAACTGACCATCATCAACTAACTTCAAATATTCATATGATAGTTGCTCAATGCTTAAAATGATTGAAGTATAACATCCATTTTTCTATTGCACGATCCTCACTCTTATTAAGAAAATAGCCAAATTGAGTGTCCATTAAAACCATACTTACAATAATACCTATTAACTTTCATTTGATGCCTTAAAATGATCGACATCCAATGCTTGCCAGCCAAAAACATTTAGTGCTTCTCTTTGAAGTTTCCCAAAAAATTTCTCTTAGTAAGAGAACTACAAAATCAATCCCCTATCATCAACCAAATTTCAAGATTCCTCATCTATCACAATCTAATTCCTATAAATAGTTAATGTTCAATATCTAGAATTCACTAATATTTAACATCCATCTTTTTGGCTATCTAGCCTCCTCTTATAATAGGAGAAGAAAGAATCCAATGAAAAGTCATTGCTTGACTTTTTCTTATAATTCGCATTGTTCATCAATTTGGATCAACATTTGAAATCCTTTAACCATTAACATCTAAATTTCATTTATCATACATTCTCTTATAATCTTCAGAATTGACCACCATCGATTAACTTCATATATTTTCCAAGATAAAGTTCCAATTCTTTCTAATGATTAAAGCCTAATATATAAAGTTATGATGCCCGATGTCCCTGTCAGTTAGAAGAATAACCAACCTAACTACCCAATGTCAACTAAGTATAGTGTTATTCATTGATGTTGTCTATTGCCCGATGATAATTGATATTTGATGTATGTGAGCCCTAAACATCTAATACTCATCTTTCAAGTTGCCTACTTTCTTTTTTCAAACAGAGCAACTATGTTGATTTCCCATGGTTCATCTAGCTTTTAAAATTCATAATCTACCATATATTATGCTATAAATAATCGATGTGACCTCTAAAATTTATCAATATCCAATTTACTTCTTCTTAGTCACTTAGTATCCTCTGGTATTGTAAAATAATAAAGCCAACAACTAATCATTGATCAATTTTCTTATAATCATCATAAAAAAAAATATGATGTCCATCATGGGTAGACATTCAACAAATTTTAGCTACGAACATCTAACTTCCATCTACATAAATTCTTTCCTAGTATTATGAGAACAATAAGATGACCGATCACCATTAACTAAATTCATATATTCCCCTTGACAGTTTCTTATTGCATTCTAGTAATTAAAGCCTAATACCTAATGTTTCATTGCCTAATATCTTCTTCTATAAGGACAATGACTAACATAACAATCCACTATCACCAACTTATGTTGTCCAATGATTGACATTGGTTGACATTCAACGCTCGGTAGTCATAAAAATCTTGTGCTTGTCTTTCAAGTTCATCGATTTCCTCTTTTCTTAAGAGAATGGCTAATTTGTTTGTCAACCATCACTTGACTTCTAACATCCTTCATCTATCATCATCCAATGCCTACAAAAAATTAGTGCTCAACATTCATCATTCATCCCTCAACAATGTCCAATAAGACATCAAACAAACAATTGACTATAGCTCAGTTTTTGTAGTCCTTAATGACTATTATCAGATATCATATGTCATGTTTAAGACATTGACATTTGCCTTGTACATTATTAGTTGCTTGATCTCTCTTGTCAGAAAAAAGACCAACATGGCTGTATTGAGCCTCCAACACATGACATCAATTATCAAATTATATTTGAGTCTCCTGTAAAGTTTAATAGATATGAATAATAAAAAAGCTTCTCATGTGGCATTATCAGGGGTTCTGATATATTTGATATCAAATGAGATGCTGTTCATCTTTCATATCTATTATATTTTTCTTGATTCTTTTCTACTTACTGAAAAGGCTGCCCTGTATAATTTCGAACTCATACCACTAAACTTTTTTCAACTGTAGCGATTATTTACTTTATATATATATATTTTTCATTAAAATTTTCGTCTTATATGCAGTGATCTCAACATAGCGGGCAGTTGTGAAATTTTTATGCAACGTTAAGGAATAAAAAAATACTTCTCTCATTACAAATATTCCAGTACATAACATATATAATTTTTTATTCAATAAATTTTTGTTGATTCCATAAACCTAAGAATAATTTGACATAAATTTTGATATTTTTTTATATAATTTATCAAAAATAGATTCCAATGATATTTTAACGAAAATACAACATAAAAACTTCGCCATATGAAATGGCCCTCGTTCGCATTTATGGTCCTATCGATTATTCTATACTCCTTAAATGCAGAATAAAGCCATCAACAACTTCGTCACTCTCTTTATTTACACATCAATGAAGTAATTCAAGAGTAAAAAAAAGAAAAATGTCATTCGGATAGAGAAATCTTAGAAATTTTCACATGTTTTTTTTTTTTCGGATATCAATTTTTATAGAGAAGTACGTGTAATAATGTAGGTCATATCATAATCACATTAATTTATTTATAAAATTTTTTTAAAATCACGTTTAGCTTACCTGCTATTCTTACGAACAGCGAGACCCCCCTTTTTTTTAATGAGAAATTTACGTACATTCCACATATTTCCTATTTAACCAGTTCCACCATGATCAGTAAAAATTAGTAAAAATTATTATATCAGGACACCCATGTAAATCTGTGTCAAATGTCTAATGAGAGAGTGGCCTGATAATCCAGGCCCAAATTTTATATGTCAGTGAGCCTAAATTACGACATGACCTCCTCTTATTAAACACTCTTATTAAACACCTGATGTAAATTTACATAGATGTCCTGATGCAAAATAATTTCTAAGGCAGACGCTATTATTACCAACTAAACTCAAATCTTGACAACCAGAAAGACTGAAGGATACCGATTACCATTGTCTCCCTAATCAAAATACCTTTTTTTTCATAACCTTCCTGAAAATTTCCTATAAAGTGGAGAATTGAAACAGCTGCTGCTGCAAATTTCCGAACTTGTTTGGATCGATTCCCAGCTCGAGAAGCCAAATACTGGATGCCTTCCATGCTTCTTTATTGTTTCCTCTCTTGATGATTTGCCTTTTTACTCTTCTCTCTTTTCTTCTCCTTTCCTCCATATCCTTTGATCCTGCTGGCTCCGCAGACTGGATTGGTTTCTCCAAGTTTTTCATAGTTTAGCGAGTGATAAGCCATGGGGAGCGCTGCTCTCTTGAAGCAAAAAAGTAAGAAGGAAGAGAAAGAGAAGGATAGAATGCCCAGCGTTTGGCTTTCTCTCAAGAGATCTCTACAGTGCAAACCAGAGCCAGGCGAAGTCATTAACCCAGAAGCTAGAAGCCATAGTTGTTCCATTCTCAGCAGGACGCTTAGTAGGTCTGGCTGCTCAAGATCCATAGCCAGTCTCAAGGATGTCATCCATGGAAGTAAACGACACTTGGAAAGACCACAGAGTTGCAGTCCAAAGTCTATTGGAAGCAGTGAGTTCCTCAACCCAATAACACATGAAGTCATTATGAACAATTCTAAGTGTGAGCTAAGGATTACCAGCATCCATGGCCGCTGCGAGGAAGACACAGGAGGTATGAGTTCTCCCATTGAGGGTACTTTGAGGCCAGGGACTCCAGGGCCTTTGAGGGGGGTGGGTAGTCTTACTCCTCCGAGAAGATCACCTGTTTGGATTGTTGGTAAGAGAGAGGGCAATGGATATTTTCGATCAAGTCTTTCTGGTTCCTTAGTTGGAAATAATGGAGGTGATATGGGAGTTCATGGTGGTTTTACGCCCAGGACTTCGGTTGAGTATACTGCTTATTATGTGGCGTGTCAGAAATGTGGAGAACAGCTTTTGAAGTTTGAGGATTTGGAAGCTCATCATTTATCCAAACATGCAGGTAACACTCTGCTTATCAGTTTTTTTAGTTAATTTTGTTTGTTTTGTTCAGTGCACATTTGTATATGTGCCAAATTGTTGGGATTTCCTTGCTTTGGGTGATTGATTATCAGGCTCTGATTTTAGAACACGAAATTTGCCTTTTTGTTACTATAATTTTGCATGTTTAATTCTTAATATGGATATCTGCTCTGAAATGGATGTTACTTAATTTATTCATAATTTTTTCCACAAAAGTATTGACAAGGCAGTAATCCTCATCTCTGCAGTTACTGAATTAGTAGAAGGCGACTCCTCCAGGAAAATTGTGGAAATAATCTGCAGAACAAGTCTTTTAAAATCTCAGATCAGTTGTGGCCGAATCGACAGAATCTTCAAAGTTCACAACACACAGAAAACTCTTGCTCGCTTCGAAGAACATCGAGAAATGATCAAAAACAAGGTCAGCAAACTTCCTAAGAAACATCCTCGTTGCCTTGCTGATGGAAACGAGCTTCTAAGATTCCATGGCACTACAGTCGCCTGCAATATCGCCATTAATGGGTCTTCAAGCCTCTGCGCTTCACAGAAATGCAGAGTTTGTCAAATCATAAGGCACGGATTCTCAGCAAAAGAGGACCTCCGGGGAGGAATTGGAGTTTTTACAACTTCAACAAGTGCGAGAGCTATTGAATCGATTGAGTTATGTGATGACGATTCTTCAATAAAGAAGGCATTGTTGGTTTGCAGGGTTATTGCAGGGAGAGTTCACAGGCCATTAGAAAACTTTCAGGAGATTGCTGGCCAATCTGGTTTTGATTCTTTGGCTGGGAAAGTTGGTCTCTATTCGAATATTGAAGAGCTCTATTTGCTAAATCCTTTGGCTCTCCTACCTTGCTTTGTGGTAATTTTTAAGGTTTGAAGGAGTTCAATAGTTGTTATTTATTGTAATATTTGAGGTCTGCTCTAATTGCGTTTGAATATTATAGTGATGAATATAATATAATGGTTACATTGGATGTTTGTGTTGAACTGAAAGATTAGCGATATGAATTTAATCACTGTTGTCATTCAGTAAGCAGTTATTTTGATCACTGGTCGATTATATGTAAAATAAAGCATGTGTACAAAAATAGAAATTTATTAATGTCTTGTGGTTCACAAAAATCAAATATTTATAGATCATCCAGTTGAAGTGTACAAAAATAGAAATTTATTAATGTCTTGTGGTGCACAAAAATCAAATATTTATAGATCACCCCCCCCTCCCCACTTGGCATCAAATATAAGAAAGCAACTGGGCTAAGCCAAGTTGAAGTTCTTTCATTATTCCGATGTATATTATAGGACTGTCTTCTCTTGAACAAAAGAAAATAATATTATAAAAATTGAACATGATATTGGGAAACTAACAACGACCCTACCATGATGATAGTGGACTGACGATAGGGAATGTGTGATTGAGATATGGATTAGTTATCAATTATGACAGTTGCTACCATACTATAGAGGTCTAACTAGGGCTGTAAATTAGCGGAGCAAGAGTGAGCTCAGGCTTGGCTCGTGTTTGGCTCAAATTAGTTTGTTAAAGTTAATTGAAAAAAATTGATATAGAGTGTTGGACTTAAGCCTGCACAAACTCTATGCAATAGAAGGCGTATAACCACATGACCACACAAACAGTTATGATTTAAACATAGGAATACATATGGTATATTATTATATAAATAAAATATATACTATATTATTATTTAAATAATATAAATAATTTCCTTATTTCGAGGTAAAATGAGCTAAACAAGGGAAATCAAAGGGTTGGTCATGTTCGACTCATTTATAACTTGACATTAAAACATTTGTTTATATTCGACTTGTTTACTTAATGAACAAGCCAAACACGAGCTATAAAGTGAGACAAACATGTACTCTTAGTGAACAACGATCTTTTTTTGACAGCTCTAGGTCTAATTGTGGCAATGATGTGATTATGGTAACGATTATGACGGCAACAGTGACAACTTTAGCCACATGGCTGTGATTTGCTAGTTGATAAGCGATAATGGTCCTATGATATGGGGTTGGGAGATAGTCACCAAGCGAAGGTAGAAATGATTTGGCAACTACAACGAAAGTTGTGGTGTCGAAGAGGCAATAGGTGTCCAGCAGTGGTGGCCGGGTGATGATGGTCTAGGGGTGACAGTAGGTGGAAGAGTTATCTGTCAATGATGGTACTGGCAACGATCATGCCTATTGCTAGACAATGACAATTTGATGACTGCATGTCGGTCAGGTGGCTCGACAGAAGCGACGCACGGGAATCATTAAGAGCTTGGAGCTCCTCTTCAGCCTTATCATTTAGGTCTGCTTCCTTTTAAAGAAGAGAGTGTGAGTCTATTTATAGATTTTGAGAGCGACAATATCCTTAAAAATTGCATAAATTCAGATCACTCTATTAAATGACATAGAATAATTATGTTGATCATATGTAATTTTTATGAGTATTTGAATTTCTTAATGATGTAGAATTAAGTGAACTTAGACTTGTATGATCTATGTAATCGAGATGCTTAATTTGACTATGAACTTGACAGAATTGGAGATCATTTGGTTCCCTCAAAGTAGCTTCCAATGCTTTTTTTATGCTTTAAGTGTTTGATCTGTGCTCACTTGGGCTAAGATCGGTTCAATTCTTATGTCATTTAGTTTACCTTATTAAAACATTTCATTTGATCATAAATTGGAGCGTGTGCATTTTATTTTTGAGACTTACTATCCAAATATTGGTTGAGATTTGTGTGGATTAATCGAATTTATTTAGGATGCATCAAGTATAAAGACTATTGATTTAAAATTTTGAAAGGTATCTTCCAAAGCTTGAATGCTAAGGCTAGCAACACATTGATCAAAAGTAAAGTAAAGAATCACAAAGAATTAAGATAGCACTATCCTGCCAAAAAAAATAAAAATAAAAATAAATAAATCCAATCCTTCAAACTAATTTAGATATTCCAAAAAAAAAAAAAAATAGTGACCTTCAAACTAATTTAGATATTCCAAAAAAAAAAAATAGTGGATTGATATGGGACGGCTGATCTCCGAATAATGTGATATCTCTATATATTTATATTTATTATCATGTTAATTTTTTTCCTCCAATTTTGTTCCCATTATCACCCATTTGGTAATCTATGAGGCCTTCTTCGGCTTATTCCTAAGCCTACTATTTTCACATCAAGTCTTTGAGTCTGGCATGTTCTTCTCCGCGTCACACGCAATATGAAGCACATAATTGCGCTGGCTCATAGTCTCATCTAAAAGTCAAGGAAACTATACCTAAGTCCAACTTAAGTATTAACATATCGTATCTATAATTAAGCATACGAAACTAAAAATATATTAAAATAATAAGTAAGCATGCGAGTCAACTTAATGGAAACATATGTGAAGGCTATCAATTCTCAAACCGTGTCATTAATCCCATCAGAATCCTATTGATTGATTGTCACATTTTTCCCATATTAAATTTATAGACAAATAAATTATATGAGATATGGAGCATTCATTAATCAATCATAATTTCTTCCCTACATTTTAATTTAATTTTGCTTATTGTTGACTTGGAAGCTCGGTAGCTGTACTTAACCTAACACGCAAGACCTACATGTAATTTGAATCTTTAATATCTCAATCTTATATATTGTAATTTATGATTGAGATGCTCAATTCTCTCCAACCACTGTTTTATGGAAATGTAAGATGTCAGCTCCTATTGTTAGTCAACCCCTATTCTTCATTACTATAAGAATATATGTACCTTGAACTATCAAATGCAATTTAATGAATGTTGTTTCGTGTCAAAAGATCCTGGGAGAATGAGTTTGAGCTCAACTTGAATGATTTTTATGAATTTGAATATTTTTTATTGATCATATCTAATATGTGAGGCTCATGGGTTTCACACATTGCATCACAATCACAAGTGTAACTTTAGAAGACAATTATTGTACTTAACTCCTTACATACCAAAATGAGAAAGGGTGAATCTAAGGTAGATATGTCATCTTTTAAGTTAATGTAACAATAGCCATCGAAACTTATGTATTTATAAAAATAACACAAATATTTTTTTAAACTACAGAATCTATGTATCTATTTCATAATTAAACCAATTTGATAGAAAAGTAGGATCTTTACAAATGGATCAAACTTTATGTATCATGTGCTCATTTTGAATTGGGTGATATCATAAGGGGTAAGTGTGCTACTTGATTTGGAGCAAGATTGAACCACACACAATTGAAAAAGTAGAAAATGTGCGTAACTTTATTAAGATATTGCAACCGAAGTGCTTCTTCAAGTATGCCATAACAGCTAATCTCTCTATGTGTATGTGTGCTTCCTTTAACACAAATATCATAATCATATATCTTCTTTCCTTCAGACATAAAATTTTTTTGAAATCTATAACCATTTACAACAAATATCTGTCATGTAATGACACTGCGATTAGGCTCCAAGCAAGGTCTAGTAATCTCTGATCTGTAATTTCGTTACTTGCATTGTACACCTATGATAATTCTAAAGGTATAATTACTCTAACTTTGAACTTTGCAATTATATTACATACCTATGAATTCAAGAGTTGCTTCAACATATGTATAATTTGAACCATGTCATAAATTCTGTTTAAATTTTCTTGTTTATTATAAACTCATCTTTCATGTTTAAAGTGTCGATAAATAATCTGCTCACATCATTGTTATTTGTTTCTTCAAATTAATTAGTATATATAACATTCTGAATAAAAAATGAGAGAATCGAGTTGGGGCGCTATAAATCTTACTATATAAATGACATTACTTTGTTGCAAATTCATTAAAACATACAATGTAGTTGCCCAAATCTCTTTTTTGCTTAAATATCATGTACTATGCTTGTTTGAAGGCTCTCATGAAATTTGAAAAATAAGTAATTCTTGTTGTGAAGACATGTCACCTAAAGTATGGCTTATTTGACATCATTGCTCAAAATAATAGGAAGTAATTTTTTCACGTAATAAGTATGTTTCGCTTAGCGATCCCTCTAGAAATGCTTTATTCTTAACAGTTTTTTTTTATTTTATTTAAAAATCTGCAATACAGAGATAATTTTTTATTAAATATGGTGGTAGTTTACTATGTATTAAAATACAACTCACAATTATATACATCATGAAGATAAACCTCTCGAAGGGATACATCCGTCTGCACTGCACTTGACCCCCAAGTATAACCTCATAACATAGATGTATGAGATAAGGAAAGTAGGAGAAATATTCGCTTGAGACTGCATAATAATTAGAAAATACTATCATCAAAATTTTTCAATGAGTTAACATTCAAAGTTTATACAAGAACTCCCTGAAGAGTATACTTATTTTGATCAAGGGATCAAGCATTGGCTTGGGCAGCGCATCAAATGAAATAAATAGTAAGAAGTACAAAAATATATGATAATCATGACTCTTTAGGTCGAATATCTTCCATATTCCCAAGTCAAAATAATGTCTTAAATTTGAGACACATCTACTGGAAAATTCAAAGAATTCGCCTACTTGAATATTTTTCTCTGCTAATCTAGTGTAAGTCAATATGCAGCTTTAGGCTTTATTAGTTTACCTACATTTTTCTAATGAAGATCTAAGGTCCTCCTATTACAACTCTTTTTTAGGTCCAATCTTGCCTTCACATTACCTTTTCCTTTACTGTTGATAGCCATCACAATATTGAAGATGTCATAAAAAATAAATATTCTTAATATTCATAACATCAAGATTTTGTCTAATCAAACTAGTTCTCTAGTATAAAAGATTCCAAAATATACTTCGTTAAATCCAATTGTGTGTGATTACAAAATTAGGAAGATGAGTTGAAGTCAAATCTAGTCCCTCAGCAATATTTAACACTTCACTTATCATCAGCAATAATTAAAGTCTAGTTATCCTTCGTGGTGGACCTGATCTTTCAACCCTATTTTTGATGAATGCAATTTTGTTCCTTCTGAATGGGTGATAACGATCCATAAATTTTCGGTGGCAGTCGAACCAAGCAATTTCTTTCATGTTTCAGAGTAAATCCCTTTGATATATTCATGCAGTAAGGATAAGCCAATTTTCTGATTGTGCTCCAACCAGATAACATCCAATAGGCTAGGAAATCACTAATTGTCCACATAAGAGAAACTTTTAGTTGAAAACTCTATCTTGTAGCGATGTCATAAGTAAGCATACATGTTTCCCATAACATTTGAAGCGTGTCAATCAGAGGCTATAAGTAGATGTCAATTTTCCCCTTTGGGCTATGTGGATCTTGTATGATCAACATCAGAAATAAGAATGATGCAATCATGCACATATCAGAGGGCTAGCATGAATCTGGTATTGTGGCAAGACAATGCATGGTGAATCCAACTGCACATATGTCATGTTTAACATTGTTTGCTTCAACTTCAAATTTTGATATGTATGATTGAAATGCCTTCAGACCTCACCATGTGACAGATGAATCATTGAATTAGAATGTATAGTTCCAGTACTGTGGGAAGTCTTATGAGGAGTTGTACACATAGAAGCAAATAGCCTCTGAAGCTAGGGTAGAGTGGAAAGTAAAAGAGATGCTTGTATGAAATATTATTTTTCTAATTTTTACCCCTTCACCACCTTTTTTTGAATGTATTAGCACTAAAAAACTGATAACTTATCTTAATTACATCAATCTTGTAATATATAATGTAAACGTTAAAACAACAATCAATTTTCTCATATTGTAACCCTAACTTTGACACTAACATGTCATCCATAACTAAATTCTCTATGGGAATTATATCCTTCAATAATGTTGCTGCTTGATTAAACGCTTGTTGTTGTGCAATATTCAGTAGTTCGTAAAAATTTTGTGGTTTGTTGTTCGGTGTTTCACTTTCATGTGAAACAATCTCAACAAAATGAGCTCTGAGAGCAACATGAAACACTTCTTTGTAGGTAACAAGATTTTATTTCTCCATAGGAAGGCCATAACTTGTTGAGACACCAACTTGATCATACCGGACTTTTGGTTCTTTCTCACCATGTGAAGTCCAGTACTAATATTCTCGTATAAATCTATTGTGGTAAAGATCCTACTTGACTTCTTGGGTTGCAAAGACACTTAATTTTTTTGCTTCACATAACGGCATTAAAACTTACCCTGTGTATGATAAATGGGAAAATGTGATGTCATCTAGACAAATTCCTTGACACCATTCACAAACTCATCAGTGAGTTTGTTTTGAATAGATATAATCTGTTTTACATCCATGATCTCAAATTTTGAATATCCAAATGCAACATAGATGTAGCTTTATGGATTATTATAGATAGATATTAAACAAACATACATTAAGCTTAAGTTTTGGTATGACCTTCAACAAAAACTACACATGTCATGTGGCTATGTCACAGTCTAACTAGTTGTTCAGGTGAAGTTTTCTAAACCTTATCACACTATGTGGATCCTTTTTCTCTACTTTGTCCTCCTTAGAGTCATATTTTCATTTAATTATAATAAATTAAGATCATTTATTTTATAAAATAAGCCCAAGTACTTTTTAGATCCATCAAATGGATGACATTTAATGTGACTAAATCATCTACTTTTCAATCACATAATAGGCCAATGCATTCCTCAACTTCAACCAATCAACTTGAATTATATTAGTAACATCCCCAACTATATCACCATCATTTTGAACAATAGACTGGAGATATCTAAAAGGGTCACTCCTTTTAGAAATATTATATATAAAAAATGTATAAAATTAAAAGGCATTTATATACATAGCATACAATTTTTATCTATTTGCATATCTCACACCAAAGCTTCCATAATTACATGCATAACACATAATGCATAAAATTAAGAGGCATTTATATACATACCACATATTTCCTATGTATTTAGAAGCCTACAACCTAAAATTTACTTTTTTTACATTTATACCAACTAAA
>NW_018165111.1:22077-27760 GCF_001263595.1 Phalaenopsis equestris | reverse complement strand
TAAAATTTACTTTTTTTACATTTATACCAACTAAATCTTTCATATCATATAAAAAATAACACTATTGAAAATCTTAAACAAGTGAAACACACCATCTTTTGCATAGGTGAGGTGACATAGATATAAAAGAAAAAGTTTGGTTGTTAGAGATGTAAATACATAGGACTTAGTTGGTATGTATAAAAATGAATAATATTATAGCTTGAGTTTGGAGAAGAGAATATTTCACCAGAGTTTTACTAATGAACACCACCCCTGATATTCATATGACCTCAGTGTGGAAGGAATCGCTACAGCATCAGAGTGAATGGCTGCAAGAGTAAAAGAGAGAAAATATTGTTCTATCATGCGCAGTTAGTATTCTAAGGCATTTGCATAAGCTTATCCATAGATTTATGTTGGCTACTCTTCGATGTTGTTATGTTAATGACCAAGAATTTTTTTTGAGGAAATTTAAATTAGATCTCCTCAAATGAGCGTCAGCTATTGTTCAATGATTTTATGTGTAATTTTTTAGTAAATGTTTCCGATGAAAGTTAGATGCTAACTTTGCTATAAATTTCCTAATCGAGCACTACACTTTTGGCAACTAATTTGTGTCCAACAATTTGATGTAAAGTCTATGCAAACCTTGCTAAAAATTTCCTGGTCCAAATAACTTTTACATTCAATGCATTTTAGTCATGTATGTGATGGTAATATGTGCATCAGAACATGCCTGACGTAAATTTTAGACACTAAGTTACAACTTTCATGTACCGATTGATTTCAATAATTCATGTACCCACAACTTGACTTCTTAACTAATTCCTTGTTTGTATTATAACTTCTCTTAAGGATAATTTTTTCTATTTGAACTTAGAAAGAATTGAATCCTGATAAGTAAGTTAAGATCAGATTACTACTAACCTACTTATTCCAATTTTCTATATTACTATGTTTTTTGTTACCCCATTGATGGTTTCCTACAACTTGGTTATTATTGTACCAATTAAAATTAGGATGGTCCCTCAAGTTAGGATTATATGTATTTAAACATAGATTACTGGCCCAGTTTCTAATGACATTTAAAATATCGAAAGAAGAAGTGCTAGGATCTTCTAGTGTCCATATGTAATGTTATCATTAGGTAGTGATCCTTACATTGTATTCAACCATAAGTTATTTATTTCTCGAGATATGATAACTACTTGTGAATTTATGATAGTAAAGACATCACTATCATGTCAATTTGCTACCTTTGAAAGGTTCACTCACTCAACAAGCCATTAAAAGCAGTAAACTTTCTACCTCAATCTAAGTGACTCCAGAATAACCTTTTTAAAGTTAAACTCAAAACCAAAACTACCAAAATCATTGCATTCACGACCTAAAATACATCATTCATCTAAGAAACCCCAATTGACCGTAGAATAAAATTGAGTAGAAAAATCTTTCGCGTTTATGAATTGTTGACCTCACATTTGTGAGGACTCATCCTACACACAACCCCTAGACTAGGGTTTTGCCCTTTTCTTTTTTGGACCTCACCAAGGCAAGCCCAAGCCCTCACCCCTTGGTTGACTTGGTTTAGGGTTTTGACCTGGTGATAGACCCAAGTTGACCTCTGATTAAAAAGAGTTTATATTAAGCTGCGTTCTAAAGTTTCCCACAAGGGCAAGACCCTAAAGTTAATCACATCTTAAATGACCGACGTCATTGATACACCAAGAAAATGTGAAATTTTATGTATACATTTTATGCTTAAATTTGGTGATATTGCACTTTAATGAAGGGTATTGTTTTGTTGAAGGTATATCAATTTTTGTCGTTTGGAGCAAAAAGGAGAAAATAGAAGGAAATTTGGAGTCAAAATGGAGCTTTTCAGCATCCTGACACCAGAGGCCCAATTTTATAGAGAAGTGGTGCTAAAAGAGCCAAAATTGGAGTCAGAATCTAGAGAACAGCTCAAAACTTCAAAACACTAGCCCCAGATGAGCCAAAGACGAATTATGATAGAGTAAGGTGGTTATTGACTATATTTGAGTGATTCTAGAAGGCTCCAATCAATTAAAACATCCCATGAAGTGATTCAATGCATCTAGACACTTTTGAAAGGCTCTTGAATGAAGAGATATGTCTCTTGGATGAAGAGACTTGTCTCTTGGTGTAAAGAGGTGTGCCTTTTGGAAAAAAGGAGGGAATTTTGAATTCTTTTTGAAAGGAAGGCTGACCATAATTGAAAAAAGAGAGTCTAGAGAGTCAAAGTAAGGGGGGGGGGGCAAGAGGTTTGAAAAGGAGAAGTAAGGTTAGCGTGAGAGAGTGTCCTGGAGGAAGAGTTAGGTTTTTCTTCTATAGTTGTTAGAGGAGAGGGAAGGTGAGAGATTTATACTTCATTTCATTTCTAAGAGAGAATTGAGTGTGATTGTAAATAGAGAAAGTGCTTAAAAGGAACTTCAAGAGACTTGCTTGAGAAGTAGTGTGAGATAAGTTGTGTTCTTTCCTTTATTTGTTTTGTAAACTTATTTTTATATATAATATCTATATTTTATCGTATCCTTCTAATGAATTATGAGTAGTCCTTGGTGCGCCCCTAGTATGTACTATTTCTCTGCGTGTTTTATGTCAATTTTAATCCCTGGTACAGTGCCAAAAACTTGACCCGTCCAAAAATTACACAACAATTTAGTTCTAAAAAATATGGCCAATAACTTGACCCAATTTATATTAAGAGATTAAAATCAAAATGTTATTAAATTTATAAAATAGTTCACACACTAGTGGTTCTACGCAAGTGCACGTATCACTTCAAGTAATATAGGGCTTTCTTTACGAACCCCATTATTGATCCCACAGAGAAGCAAAGTTTTGTGATGAAAAGTTAAAGTAAGAAAGTCTTATGAAGTTAAAGTACCATTATTGATCCCACAATAAGAAATTTTTTAGGCTAATTCTAGTCTACTATTATGAAGTCTTAATTTGGAATATGAAAATTCTTATGATAATAACTTAAATCACAGCATTCAAACTATAAAAATTAAAGTAAGAAAGATAAATTAAAAAGGGTTTAATGAATGCTAATAGAAATGTCACTAAAAGAACTAAGTTTACTAAACTATTTACTGAACTTAAATTTAAATTTACTAAGACTAAGCAAAGTTTTGTGATGAAAAGTTCAAATTTAAGAAAGTATCCTTCCCCTTTATAATGAGTATATGGATTGTGAAGAAATTAAAATCATGTAAAAATAAATAAAAATTGTTTTGTGTCAAATAGGAGCAATCTTATTCTTTACCCTCTTCCGAGTGCTATAAATAATAGAGACTAATCCAGAGTTTGGTCCCTAATTGCATGGTTAGGTTGGGAAGATACTGATACACCTAAACTATATAGTGGTTTTAGATGCATTTTTATATCTGTTTTTCAGATATTGCACTTAAATAGAAGCTATTTGTGTGTTTTTCTTTCAGGTAAAGGTAAAAAGGTGAAAAATACTTAAAGGAGTTAAAAAGGATCAAATTTGGAGCAAATAGGTGAAAATTGGGCAAAAGTGTTTTGGCACCTGAGCGACAGATCTAGCACTTAAGTGTCGGTTAAACAGAGAAGGCCACGCCTAAGAGCCAGAGGCCCCGCGCTTAAGTGTTATTAGTAGTTATTGGATAAGTAAATTTGGTTTTTACAAATTTTAAAAAGGTTTTTGAGGCACCCATTGGCTTAATAGGTATTGGCTTAGGCGGTGGTTACAACCACCATGGACAAAATTTATTGTGACAAGAGGCATCTCTTAGAGAAATACATCGAATCAAGACATAATTTGAAGAGATACCAAGGCACCTTTTGGAGATTTATAAAATAATTAAGATTGAGTCTTTGAAAGGGTGCTTGAAAAGAGAAAGTTATGAAAGTTCTTGAATTGGAGAGTTAGTTCGAAGAGATTTTCAGGCACCACATATTTATTTTATCCTTTTTATTTTAGTTTTTACATTGAGAGTGTTGTAAAAGAGAAGAGATTCAAAGGAACTTCAAGTGTTTGGTGGAGGACTTGAGATAAGTTTTTTATCTTTTGTTTTATACTACTTTTAGTTTTAATTGAGACTTGTTTTTGGTTTAACAATGATTTCTAATTTTAAACTAGAGTGTGGTTTTATTTTCTCCATAGATTCTGAGTACTTTTCTTTATCTTTCTTCCTAAAATGATAAGTAATTAATTATTGGATGGAAGTTTTGGAGAGTATTGATCTTTAATGTTGGAAGAAGTTGTGATGATTTAAATCTATGCACTTCATTTACTTCTTGATTTGGCCAATCCAGATGTTAAAATTTGTTGTGAGAACATGTAAGAACCGGGTTAGAGGACTTTAAAGTGACAGGTTAAAGATCCCAACTTAGTTTATTGTTTTAGGTTCTGATACAAGAATGTTAGCCCCAGGTGGAGAGAATTGAGGGGACTCTAGAGTGAGAGCTAGTATCTTCCCTGCCTAGCCGGTCTTCAGAACTATTCAAACTTTAAATTTGCCAATGTTCTTCATAACATCTCTAGTAAGGGAAAAAAATATTACTGCTCATATTTGACACAACACAATTTTCATACTTACACAACATAATTTCTATTACTTATTACTGATTCAAGATGAGAAGAAAGATATTTTTCATCTTTAGTGTTTTTCTTCTGCAAATACTCTAGTTACCTTTTTAAATTATTATTATTCTATCAAAATATTGAAAATACCAAAAATATTTAAATTTTCATTACTACAAGAATCATCCTTAGTTTAAATAATTATCTTTTTAAAAATAGAAAGTTTTTAAAATTGCACATTGCATAATCTCCCAATGGGTTCGATATTCAGGACTTAATCAAAAAGTCCTATATTACTTGATAACGATACTTATACTTGCGTAGTACCCCAATATATATAAATTAAAAGATAAATTCTTATTTTTCTTCAGGATCAAATTTTTGGTTTTGTTGCAAAATAAAAAAATATAAGTGAAAAATATAATCAAAATTATTGTTATGCTGTTGCATGTAAGCAGTAATCGGGATCACATTTTTGGCACCATTGTCGAGGAGAAATTGATTTTAAAAGTAAATTTCTATTTTTTGAAAGTTTTATTTAAACTTTAAAATTTATTGTATCTTATTTTGAGTGTGTTTATTTTTATTTATTTTTTTTATTTTATTATAGGTTAGTGTATGCGTAGTTCAGGTTTTGAAGGACTAGTGCCCTATGATTCTGAGTTAGAAAGAACTATTAGAAAAATCAAAAAATCAAAAAAATTAAAAATTTTTAAAAATCTAAAAAAATTACAGAAATGACAGACCAGAACGATCAAAATGCTGAAATTTGTCAAGAGTTTAGACCTTTAAGATATTATGTCAACCCTACTGTAGATGAACTTCATTGTAGTATTCAAAATATTGTATTCAAAATCCTATTGTAGTGGCTAATTCATTTGAGCTTAAACCTGATATTATCTAAATGATATCAAATAATCAGTTTGGCGGATCACCAACTAAAGATCCAACTTTACATCTTGCCAATTTTTTAAAATTGTACGCTACATTTAAATATGATGGTGTATCAGATGATGTCATAAGACTTAGGCTATTTCCTTTCTCACTGAGCGATAAAGCTAAGATGTGGTTAAATTTGTTAGAACTTGGGGTGATTTAGCACAAAAATTCCTTGCTAAATATTTT
>NW_018165111.1:14671-21943 GCF_001263595.1 Phalaenopsis equestris | reverse complement strand
TATAATGGATTAGTTGGATCTCTTAGATCAATTATCAATGCCGCTGCTGGTGGTTCATTGATGTCAAAACCATTTCATAACGCTTATGCTTTAATTGAAGAAATGCCTACCAATAATTTTCAATGGCCTTCTGAGAGGGTGAATTCCAAGAAAGTAACCAATATTCATAAAACTGATGCATTTACCATGTTAGCCAATCAAGTTGCTGCAATTTCAAGGAAATTAGACTACTTTTTAATGAATTTTTCTCAACCAATTTCCATGAATGAAGAGAATTCATTAGGCTAAATGGTAGATTCTCAAGCATTATTAAAAACTTTGAATGCCATAAATAACAAACAAAATAACCCATATTCAAATTATTATAACCCAGGTTGGAAGAACCATCACAAATTTAACTAGAATAACAATTTGGGTGGTAATAATCAGCAATGGGGGAACAACTAAGGAAACCCATTGGGTAACTAGTACCACCAATGGAATAATAATTATATATCTACTTATACTCTAGGTTTCAATAGTAATACATATTTTAAGGAGAAGAAGATGTCTATATAAGAAGTGGTGTTACAAATGAGAAATCAATTACAAAGTCATGGAGCTAAAATTAGAAATGTTGAGAATCAACTTAGGCAAATAACAAATTCATTAAGCAATAGATCCCAAAGAACACTTCCTAGTAATACTGAATCAAATCCAAAAGACCAGAATAAAGAACAAGTAAAAGTCGTTCAACTTAGAAGCGAAAGAGAGTTAGAAGAAATTGAAGAAGAGAGAGAAGAAATTGAAGAATCAAAAGAGGACACTTCAAAAGATTCTAAAAGACCGATTTCTCCGCTAAAAATTGATTTGAAAAAACCACCACCTCCATTTTCTCAGAGACTTCGTTAGCAAAAGTTGGATAAAAAATTTTCAAAATTTTTGGAAAAATTCAAGAAGCTTACAATTAATATTCCATTTACTAAAGCCTATATAAAGTTAATGAAAGATATTCTCAACAGAAAAAGGAATTTTAAAGATAATGAGACTGTTGCCCTTAGTGAGGAGTGCAGTGTGATAATTCAGAAGAAGCTTCTTGAAAAGCTTAAAGATCCTGTTAACTTTACAATTCTATGTGCAATAAGAGATAAATTTTATGGGAAAGCTTTATATGATTTAGGTGCAAACATTAAACTTATGCCATAATCAATATTTAATAGATTGGGGTTAAGAGAAATAACCCATACTAATGTAACTCTGCAGTTAGCAGATCATTCGATAACATACCCTAAAGGAGTTATAGAAGATGTCGTAGTGAAAGTGGATCAATTTATCTATCCTGTTGATTTCATTGTGCTAGATATTGAGGACGATAAAGAGATACCTATCCTTTTGGGGAGACATTTCCTAGCCACAGGAAGAGCAATGATAGATGTGCACGTAGGGGAAGGGGAAATAATAATGCACGTCAATTATCAAACTGTTACTTTTAACATTTTAAGATCAATGAAATATCCTGCAAAAGAAAAAGATGATGAATGTTTTAGAATGGATGTTGTAAGATATCTAAGTGAATGTCATTTTAAAACGACTTATGAAGAAAAATCTGAAGTACAAGATTTGGCTCTTGCTGGCGGAAGAGAGAGAGAGGGGGAGGGGTGGGCCCTTTCAGATGGCCAGAGAGAGATAAGGGAGAGGGGTTAGGCTGGCAGAGTATGAGCGGGAGAGATAAGGCTGTGACAATGGAGGAAGGAGTGTGGTGATTTTTATTAGGAAAAGTTAGTAAAATGTTGGGAAGAAGTGTATAAGAAAATATGTCAGCACGAATCTCAAAGCAAACAGACAGTTCAGTAAATCAATGTGAAGATCTTCTTAAGGAAGATTCAAACTATGTTTGAGAAAGTTTTAAAATTTTGGACACATGTCGACACTATTTTGGTTTGGGTAGTTGCCCGTAAGAAGCTGTCGGCCACCAGAAGTGAAATCCCGTTGCCTGCTTTGGAAGGACTTTTAAGTTTAGAAAAGTATGAAATCAAACTGAGCCCATATTTTTCATAGTTTAAATGAAAGAGCACTATACCTCAAACCCTGTATCTATCTTGAAGGATAAACACAGGACTTGAGGATGAGGCTCGATCAAATAAACTAAGAAAGGTATGACGTCCGTTTTATCTGCGAAACCGATTAGACTACAATTTCCCCTATTTAATATGAAGAATTAAATAGGGTTTATATTAAGCTGGGTTCGAGTTATATCGGCAAGCCCCTATAGCGAATTATATCTTAAATGACTAAAGTCATCTAAGAAAATCGGCAAGCCCCTATAGCTAATTATATCTTAAATGACTAAAGTAATCTAAGAAAACTCTCAATAGAAATCAAGAAATATTATCTTCAAGGAATTCAAAAGAAATGACTTTTTAATGAAATCAGACAAAGAGGTGTGAAAGGAGATTTGTTCATCTTTGGGACATTAATTATAGAATCCAAAGCAGGAAGGCCTCTGACAAAGAGGTGTGAAAGGAGATTTGTTCAATTTTGGGACATTAATTATAGAATCCAAAGCAGGAAGGACTAGGGGATGACATAGATCAGGAGGAGAACCTCGGTGCCTTCCCAGTCTATCTTATTGTTTGGCTTTTGTATTGTGAAGAAAAATTTAAGTGTTTCATCCTGCCAATTTTATTAATTTAGGGCTTACATTTGTGTGAATCAATCACACAAATAGCTTGGAAGATATGAGGATTTAGGTCGTGACAAACGATAACCTCAGAATCCTAAAATAAGTTAGGTTAGAGCTTATATTGTACAGCAGAGCTATACAAATGCCTAAAGATAGGATGAGGATTTATGTTGCACCAGACAAACAACCTTGAAAACCTATGGATTTTTGTTAGTTGTTTAGCTGGTGAAGTTATGTTTTGCTATTGAAGATGGCCGTGCTGCCTTCCAAGCTCCTTGCCGTGACGAGTTTATGTTTTTGAGAGTATCAAGTTATGATGTCAAATCAGGTAACCCTATAGTTGAAGTGCTTTAAAGCTTTAAATTTTTATAGAGGGATGTTAAAGTTAAATAGAGCGACACCGGTTAGGATCCCACAGTTCCCTCATTCCGACACCACTATTTTCTAATATATTCACTTAGTCTAAATGAATTTATTAAACTCAACTTAATTAGTTCCATAATTTCATTTAGACCTTGGGAAGCCTCGTTAGCAACCATAGGTTACCTCCTCCAAGGGGTCCTTAATAGGGTCCTTAATTATCTGATTGAGACATCTTAATTTAGTTGTAGTTGTTGTTTTGTGTGATGTTTGTAATTAAATTTTGAGTTTGTGATGTTTGTGATTAAATTTTGACTTTTTTTTTATATTCTGAATGTTATGGGGGTGAATTTTATCTTGGTTGATTTTAGTTTTATTTTTGGTTTTATGGCTATCCTGATAGTTTTAGTTTTTTGCAAGTATAGAAAGTACAAGAAAAATTGCACTGTAAACTATAAAAAGCATACCTGAAGAGTCTTCTCGTTCCACCACCTGAAACTTGAAATGCATGTAAGGGCAGTTTATGTAGAGGCAGAAAAGTAAGGTTTTGGTAGGTTTCCTAACCCTAGGTCATCTCTTCGCCCTAGGTCATATCTTCGCGGGTCCTTAGGAGTTTAATTAAGGATGACTTTGTTAAGCAAAGCATACTAAGTTTAGTAAATCTCTGAGGTATCCAACTGGTTAGAAGAAAGAAGCAGGTCCATGCTTCCCTCTTATCACCTGGTGAAAAGCCTCGAGATCATTTAAGCTTATTATGTTGCTTAATAATTCATCCTATGAATGCCCTAATGCTCAATGAACATTGATGTCCTAATTATCCCTATGAGTAGGGTAATTATCATTTGTAATTCACTTTTGAAGATTATGTGAATGAAGATCCTTAAAGGGGGGGCAAGCTAGTGTTGTTGGAACACTTAGCAAAATTTTAATCCTAATTGGGCTTGTGGTGTTTTAAAAGTCTTAAATTTTGGCTATGTTTTCTTTTCTAGTCTTTGTTTAATCAGTGTTGATTTAACTTAGATCACTACCAAGCCCTTAAGAACTCGGAGAGTGTCTTAATTAATTTTGAAAAGAATAAATTTTAGGTGATAATGATTCATTGTTTGAATTTCATTGGAAACTCAAATAGGGGTATTAAATTGATTTATTACTGACTTCAAAATTCCATACCTTAAGTCTTAGGTTCTTTTAATTTGATAAACCTCCAAATTTTAATAATTTAGAAATTTATTAATTTATCCTTTTATTTAAGAAAGTGAGGTTGGTTTCTACCAATTAATCCCCTTTTAATTTCAGTCTTCCAAACAAGTTAATTGTTCAAACATCAAGTGCGAGATAAGAGGTTGCCCATTACCCTCCTTGAATTAAGCCTAAATGTTAATTAAATTTGACTTCAAAAGTCATACCTTAAGTCTTAGGTTCTTTTAATTTGATAAACCTCCAAATTTTAATAATTTAGAAATTTATTAATTTATCCTTTTATTTAAGAAAGTGAGGTTGGTTTCTACCAATTAATCCCCTTTTAATTTCAGTCTTCCAAACAAGTTAATTGAGATTAGAGGTTGCCCATTACCCTCCTTGAATTAAGCCTAAATGTTAATTAAAGCCAAATTCCTAAAATTACACTTTTGCCCCTAAGGCTCTAACACTTCATACTTTGTCAAATTCAAATCAAATGACTTTAAAATTTTTATCCAACCAAATTCATGGGTCAATTAAGATATCAAAGGAGAAAATTTGTTTTTTTAAAATTTAATTTAATTTATATAATTATTTTCATGAAAAAATGGGATTTTTCAAAGAAAATTTTCTAACTTGATCAAGATGAAGCCTAATCACTTGAAATTTTTACTAAAGGTGTACCTAGACTAGAAGGCCATTTGGACAAAGTTTCATGATTTTTTGAGTTTTATTTGATCTATTAGAATCATTTTAACTTCTGGGATATTTATTAAATATAAAATTTTTTAAAAGGGAAATTTAAGTTTTATATTTTTGAAAAATCTCCCTGAGGTTAGAGAACCCAGGGAAGCAAATTTTATGTTTTTCTAATTTTTGTATGATTTATTGGAATTATTTTAGTGGAAATCCATTTTTTAGCCTTTAAAAATTATTTTAAACTTCAAAATACAATATCTTTATTTAGAAAATTAGGAAAAATATTATAATTGTTTCTAAGTGCTTAGAAAATAATTTAGAATATTTCTATGAATTTTATTATTTTTGAGATTTTTATGAATTTTTTAAATTATTAAAATATGTAAAATATTTAAAAAAAATGAAGTTTTTAATTTAAATACCATTTTATTTTTATAAAAATCCTCTGATCATAGAGAGCTCCAAAAATAAGTTTTCATAATTTCTTTTGTTATATTTTGTTCATTAAAAATTGTTTTAGTGCCAAAAAACATATTTAACTTGAAAAATCAATTTAGGTCATCAAAAGTATTCAAAATGCTTTGAAATTTTTATAGAGAGTTTTCTAGATCTTAGAAAATAGTGGAGATAAAAAATTAAGTCATTTTGATGTTTATATTTTCCAGAATTAATTATCTTAGTGATTTAGGGTTTATGAAGATTAGGTGCATTTTAAATGACTTAGCTCATAAGAAATTTTCCTAAAGGTTCTCTAATCATAGTAAACCTTCCAAGATTCTTTTAGATTTTTCTAAGCAACATGCTAATTATTATGATTAATTTTAGCAAATAATGTGCATAAACTTGGAAAATATGGATCTCTGCCTTGAGATCTCCTATGACTTTGGAAAAATCAGAGAATGTTATCCTTGATAGAGGCTACAACATGCCAAAAAATCAAGCCATGGGGAAATGCCAAGCCATGGTGAAATGCCTATATGTATGGAAAATCAAAAGACTAAGGACAATGTTTAATTAATTAAAAATAAAACATGCATCAAATGGACTTTAAATTACTTTCACATTTTTCTACTCTGTTCACTGAGCAAGAGGGTATTTTTATTTTATTTTTATGATTTTTCTACACTAAGATATGGATTTTTAAAGTTAAGGAGTATTTTTTGAATTTATCTATTTAAATGCGCGGGGCTAGGCAACTCCAAAGCTTCAAGCGACACACTCCCATTTGATGTCGTCCTCCATGCTAGCAATGATGCATCCCGTGGTTCATGTATAGAAGCGCCGTCCGACTTCATCATGACCGTTCATCTGATAAACGCTCGATCGAACGACACTCTGTCATCGTTCCCAGTGGCCTAGCCCGAGAACCGTCCATCTTCAAGGCTTGATATCTCCCTCATTTCTTAACCAAATTGAATGAATTTTTTTTTTAAATGCTCATCTAGACTAGAGGAACATATCTATATGGTTAAGATGCCATGAAATTAAGCCCAAGCAAATAGAGAGTCAAAAGAGGCTCGGGATGAGGAGGATTTCAATTCCTTTGATCTGAGAAGGGAAGCTTCAATAGAAGATGCTTGACACATTTTTTGGAGTCTAAGGAGGTTAGGGATTGAGCCTCTTGTTGGGGTGAAATGAATTCGACCAAGCTCGGTTTCAGGTGTTGGTCTAGAGTTATGTTAGGGGCTCTGTGGAAGGGGGATTTGATGGGGCTTTATCTTCTTTCAGTGTTGTAAAGGTGTGGGTAAGTTTAATTTTAGTTTGGTGGACTATAGAGGTGTATTGAGCCCTTTCCTGGTTTTAGGCAGAAGTTTGAGCTCAGAATTGAGCTTCCACAGTGGGAATCAGTGGGGGAAGACGGTTGGATTGCACTGAGGAGGTCTCAAAGAAGCTCTGTGAGTGATTTAGGAGGCTCTCTCTGAGAAAATTTCAGCACTCCCTCCATGGCCGTGGAGGTGAGCTTATATAAAAAATGGCTGAGGGGTGGCTGTCATGGCCATTTGTGGGGTGCAATGTGGTGCTTAGGTGGAGGGCAGAGAGGCTCCAACATCTCATTTGGGTGAGGTGGCCTCTATGTTTTATTTGGGTGAGGTTTAAGATGGGGTGACCCTTGGTTTTAGCTTTTTCAGTGACTAGGCCGGCCGGCCATGGCAGGGTGAGGTGGCTAAGAGCTCAGGGAATCCAGAGGACTATGTCAAACAATTAAATGAGTTGAGGTTTAGTTTTGGCAAAAATATCCTATGCTTATGCAAATATGAAATAAAAATCCATTGATTTTGGGGTCCATTGGTCCATGGATCACTTAGCTTGGGTTAGGTGAGCTTTGGCTCAGTCTTAGGGTCCAACTAATGGCTGGGGGATCCTTAATTTTG
>NW_018165111.1:11073-14661 GCF_001263595.1 Phalaenopsis equestris | reverse complement strand
CTTTGGGGTGGTTAGGCCACATTTAGTGCATGGGTCCAAGTGGGTGAAAATGACCAAAAATTGGGTTTGGTCTAGGTTAGCTATGTCAATTGGTCAAAATAAATCTTTTATTTTGTGTAAGTGATTGTAAGTAACAATTTTGGTGAAGGATGAAAAGGGGTTTGAGTTCAATTGGAGGGTCAATTTGAAGGATTTTGGAGATTTGGTCATTTTGGGCATGTTGGGCTAGACTTGGGTCTAGATTGGGCTAGCCTTGGGATAAGTACAAATTTATTTTTTATAATGGTCATTAGGAATGCCATGAAGAGTTTTCAACATGAATTGGGTGCCAATTTTGGGGTTAAGGCATTTAGTTTGGTGAAATTTGGGGACATAGCCAATTTGGGGCAAATTTGAGGATTTTTGGATTTATGTTGAAATTAAGTGAAATTGTGGTTTCACCAAGGCTAATTGAAAGTCAAGTTTAATGTGTAGAAATGCTATTAAGAGTTTACAACATCAATCGTGGTCAATTGAGTGGGCTATGGGTTCAATTTATTGAGATTAGGTCATGTGCCAAAAATTGGGGGTTTGACCTATATCAAAATTGGGCTCAAAACATGGGACAATTGAGATTGAATTTGGTTTATTTTGGTCACATTGAGGGTGAATTTAAGTTTGTGATTGAAATTTGGGGAGATTGGGATCAAGTTGATGGACATTTGAGTTGAATTTGGGGAAATTTGGGCCCTAAAAGGCAGTTTGGGGGTTTTGGTCAAAGATGGTCAACTTGCAAAATTGGGTCATGTGGTAGTTGAGAAAAATGAAATTGGGAATATTTGGAATATTTTGGGAATTTTTGGGATTTATTGGAATTTTTTGAATTTTGGGCTAAGGAGGGGTATTTTGGTAATTTGGTAATTTTTGGTGATTTTGGGTAATTTGGGTGTTTTCAAAAGGTTTGAGATGATTTTGAAGAAGTTAGGGTATTTTGGATAAATTTGGGAATTTTTGCCAAATTTAGGATTTTAAGGGTACTCAGGTATTTTGGGGAAGTTTATGGACAAAAGGCGAGGCTGAGTATTTTGGGTGAAATTGGGGAACTATCCACCAAAGTAAGCCATGGACCAATGGAAACCCCATTTGGGTCTTCTATGTACTGCTCTTAGATAAACTCTAGCATAGGGCTAGTAGGTTTAGGGGACCATCTACATGAGTTTTCCAAAGGTTGAAAGGACCAAAGTGAGGAAATTCTGGGTTTAGGGTATTGAGTGATTGTGAGTGAAGTGAGTGCCTTAGCTCAAGACCAACACCCAAAGTCAACCATAAGGTCAAATAGCCCTATAGAAACTCTCCTTGAGCTCCCCCATAATGAACCCATCTACTAAGTGACCCACAATGAACCCATCTACTAAGTGCTAGAGGTTAGGACCAATATGTGGAACTTCAAGTAGAGTAAAGAACAGTTTAGAATTTCTAATAGCAAGGGTGTCTTTTCTAGTTGTCTAAGAATAGTTAATAGAAAAGTCCTAAGCTAGACCTTAGGCTACTAAAGAGCAAGACTATACCTCAACCAAAAATGAGGTCAACAAATGGACCACCAATAGGTGTGGTGTGCTAGGCAAGCACACCGCACATATTGGCGTTGACCGACGAGATTAATAAAACCAATACAAACGACTAAGTCAAGAGATATAGAAGGAGTGTGGGATTGTGTGTGCTATTTGTTTCCGCTGGGGAATATAGCAAGTGAATATTTGATCAAAGTCAAGAAGTAGGGACTCTCGCTGGGGATTGAAGAGTGGATTTTGATTTATGTGATTTCATGAATTTATAGAGGATGGGAATCCGTGTGTAAGTGTTGAACTCGGGGGGATTTAAAATTCAGGTATTAATTTCAGAAGAGAGTCAAAATTTTGGGAACGACCCTGAAAAATAATAATCATAATTTTGGCACTGATTCTAAAGTGAGGATTTGAAATTTAGGTAAAATTTTTAAGAGAGAGAGTCGATATTTATGGACCGAACTCGAAAGGGGTGAATCGGAAGGTAGTGATTGATCCAAAATGAGAATTGACAGGCAATGGTCAATCTCAAAAATGGAGCTATTGGCATCAATTTTTTATGTCCCGAGTGTAGACTGTCCACTTGCACAACTTAAGATGATGTATGGCTCGTCCGCAGCGTCCGGTGGCTCGATACACTCGCTCGGGACCTTTTGGCACGTGTTGAGGGGCATGTAGCCAAGGTTATTCTGCTAGACCATCGCTTTCTCTTAAGTAAATGTTGGTTGGCATTTGGCACGTCAAATGTCTCTGATTGGGCCAAGAAAATATAATGGGGAGCATCGCGTGCAATTTTGGCTTGAAATTGGCCTAATTTCTTGACGAAGTGGTCTAAATAAGCCTACAAATGAGCCTAGATGATAAAACAGACCCCACCAGTGTGTCCGAAACGTTGATTTCACTTGCGGAGGATGTCCAATTTGCTACAGCTTCACAGGCGGAGTAAAAATGTGTAAATTATTGTTCTAGGCACGATAGTAAGAAAAGTGGTCTGGATGTTCCCGAATAACAAAACGGACTTCTCCAACGCATCTGGAACGTCGATTTTAGCGGAACGTCGATTTTAGCAAGGAAGGACATCCACTTCACTGCAAGGATGTGTACAAGTGAAAAATACATGAAAGGTAATTATAATAATAATATAATAATTATTATTATTATAATTTAATATAAGATATTATTATATATATAAATCCTATGCTACCCCTCTCTCTCCCTCACGCGTTTCTCCCAGATCGTACAAGACACCTTCGCGAACCCTAGCGCCGCAATCGCTCTGGGCCTCCTTCATGCCGGCACTGCTCGCCTACTGGAGCTCCCTCCGGTGTTCCTCTTTCCAGTCGTCTGCCACCTTCCTCTTCTCACTGGCTAGCTGCGCTCGCAGCTTTGTTTTCTTGTCAGCGGTGTCCCGCTGGCCTTCCGAACTCCGGCATCCTGTTGCCGCCGGTCTGAGCTCTCGCTTGCTTACCTCCTTCTCCAGTCCGAACTCTCCTTTATCGGCTTCATTCCTTGCCTCCTTTCTTGGTTGAACCCTCTTCTCGGCCTTCTCTCCCACCTACGAAGATATTTTCTGGTGTGTAGACCTCCTGCCGGCGCCGCACAGCCCACCTTCAGCTCCTTGCAAGCAGAAAAGAGGGAGGAGCTGAAACCCTCTCCCTCGCATTTTTTTCATTGCGCACCGCCGACAAACTTACTGCTCGACCTCATTGTCCCACCTTCCCAGTGACCAGACACTTCACCGGAGCACCTCGATGTCGCTAGGCAGTGGTGGTACATCACCCTGGAGAGGCGTGGACGTCTTTTTCTTTGCAAGGAAAGCTCCCCCTCTTTCACCATCGTCGAGGGATCCTCTCTTGTGAAGATACCTTTATTTTGTGTCGCATATTTTTATATGCTAAATTTTTTATTTTTCATACTTCGCACACCTCACAACCTCTTATTTCTTTTGTTGTTTTGTGCATGTTTTACGAGACACATTGGAGCATGGATCGAACGCCAACGAGCTTGGAGCAAGCAAAGAGAACGCGTCCGCAACCGTCACGGT